>NC_057386.1:71364457-71618957 GCF_019320065.1 Cervus canadensis
TTCATGTGTTTGTACATGTGTATGTATATGTGTGTGTTAAATGACAATGTAAAGTATGGAGAGATAGATTGGTTGGTTGATTAAGAGAGGTAAATGAAACAGTCTTCACCATGTACCATGTCTGATATTTTCTAGTCTACCCTATTTTATTTCACCTTAAAAAAAAAAAAAAGTGCTGCTTGAGCCCAGTTCATTTCATGATCAGCCAGGTTACACCCAGCAATCCAATCATCCCCGGGCTAACTGATAAGCATACCTGGAGGATTGCCTTTGAGTTCCCTTCTGGCAAACCCAAGAACTATCACCTTGGTGCCAACTGCTTTGGTCTTGACTCAGCAGGCTGGTTTGTGCCAAATGCTTTGCAGATCCAAACTCCCATCCTGTTCAGATGATTGGATCACCCCGGAACCAGACCTCTGAAGCTGTGCCCCGATGTACTAAAAACAAACCAAACAGGAGAGGAATCAAACCTTTCCCAGAGGGGTCTCGCACTACTGGGCTTTGTATCTCAAGAGGAACTAGAAAGTAATGATGTTTTATGTTTGAATGAATCTCGTGGAAGACCAAACGTCTCTAAATTGCTTTCCAAATTTTAAAATAATGGCAAAGTAAACCCACATGGGAGGAAAAAGAAGAAAAAAATTAATTCTGCATTTAGCCATCAACTGAATTGAATCATTGCAGTCTGAAACTAGTCTTCAGTTTTGTGCCTTCTTGGGTGTAAGTAGCTTTGACAATGTCCAACCTTGATTCTTAATCAGTGTATTAAACAGGGGTTGAATGAACCCCATCTTTCCAGTATGTTGCTTCTAATTCCCATTTTTTAAAATAATCTCTTCCTATGAATAGAAGATCACCTTTCCTGTCTTCCCCCTCCACCATCCCCCCGCCCAGCACCACCACCAACATTAATGTTAATTTTAAAATGCTCAGATTGAAATAATGGAATTTTTTCGGTTGCTGGAACTGATGGATTGTAATAATCAGCTAAGCTTTTTAAAGCATGTGTATTAAAGGGAGAAAAAGATATGTCTTGGATTCTACCCACTCCAGGAATCAGCAAAGAGAGTATTCTCTCAATTAAAACAAGGAAATTTCATCCCACCCTTGGGGTATTACTTCTGCTCTGTTGATGAGAATGAACAGCAAATTGATTGGCTTCCCACGCCCTGACAATCATCAGTTATGCCAGAGATGCTGGGGACCTTCCCAATGCGTGCAGTGATCTGAAAGAAATGTAAGGTGACAGCCTTTTCCTCACCTCACCCCCAAAGTCCCATCTCAGGAAGGTGATGGGCCTGACGTATTTTTTTACAGTGTACTTCTTCCCCACTCTGTCCAGTGGGAAAGAGATTTTGGCGATATTGTTTGCTTTGAATGAGTTCATCCCATGGAACATGAAATATTTCCGTTTGTCATCTATTGTGTAGCACCAGGAACTATACTCAATATTTTGTAGTAACCTATAAGGGAAAAGAATCTGAAAGAGAAGAGATACAGGTGTACGTATATGAATAATTTGCTGTACGCCTGAAATTAACACAATGTTGTAAATGAGCTATACCCCAGGAAAAAATAAATAAATAGATTCATAATGCTAAGTAATGTGAAGGCTATCGGAGTAGAAGAACTTGACTGATGGGGTTAAAAATGTTTACATATTTGAAGATAATAATTCTCACTTATTGCCCATATGTAATATCCAAATGTCTGAAAATACAGTGCCGGAGACGTAGAAAGGCTAAAGGAATTGAAAGTTTAATAGGGTAATGCTCTCCATTCTGAGAGGGTCAAATTTTCTTCTCTCATTGGAGTTTCTACAAAAGAATCCTATTCAGACCTGGAAGATTTTTTTTAACTTCACATAGGCAATTATTTCCATCTTAACCTTGGATAGAGAAAGTTGGACTAATAGTTCAATGTGCTTGGAATTATGCCTGTGACTTTTTTTTGCTACCTTGTGAAATTTCTTCTTGAAAGCTCAGTTGAACTTCTTAATTCAAAAAATAAGAATTGGCTCATGCTCCTTGCCCCTGGTAATCACCAGGGCACCACTCTCGTTGGAGATGTGTTAAGGACCTACCTGCCTGTGTTCCTGCTAGAATTTAAATAGTCACAGTCTGCTTTCTCAAAGTCTGCAATGTAGGCTGTATGAGATGTATGGTTCTCAACCGGGGGTGATTTGCCCCCTCAGGAGACATTTAGGAGTGTCTGGTGATATTTTTAATTGCCATGACTAGAAGGCAGGTACCACTGGCACCTATTAGCTAGAAGCCAGGGATGCTATTAAGCATCCTGCAATGCACAGAACAGACCCAACAACAAAGAATTTTCTGGGCCAGATGTCAATAGTGCTGAGGTTGAGAAATCCCACCTTAGGTGTTGGCAGGTGTATCTAAAGGGCATTTTGAAAACTGAAAGTCATAGACCAGATATACCAATTAAATGGTACTGCTTCACCTGTGTATAAACACAGATTTCTGGAAATTTTTCAAGTTTCTAAGCTAGAGTTTTGTTATTTAATGGCTCCATTAACACTTGTTCCTGTTTCATCATAAACAGCTAGGCAGTGGTGACACCATTTCAGTATAACAGTGGCCTGAAAAGCAAGCATCAAACATGAACGGAACCTTGCTCACGAATTATTAAAATCTCAGGAAATGGAGAAGGTGCATTATTCCCTGTAAAGTAGCTCTGTGTGTGTGTGTGTGTGTGTGTGTGTGTGTGTGTGTACTGTACGTGTGTGCGTGCGCGCGCGCTCACTCGTTTCCGACTCTGCAATCCCACGGAATGTAGCCCGCCAGGCTCCTCTATCCATGGGATTCTCGAGGCAAGAATACTGGAGTGATTTGCCATTTCCTACTCCAGGGTGTCTTTCCATCCCAGGAATCGAACCCTCATCTCTTTTGTCCTTTGCATCTTTAGCAACCTCGCCACCTGGGAAGCCTAAACGATAAAAAAAATTACATATATTAGTTAGGATGCAGTTTTGGTGGCTTATAAAAAAGGCCAAAACAACAGTGGCTTAAAAAAAAAACAACAGTGGCTTAAATAAGGTAGAAGTGTATTCCTGTCTGCTCTGGCAGCCAGAGTGTGAACCATCTGGGGCTGATGTGTTGGCCCCAGGGTACCCAGACGTTTTCTATCTTGTTCTACCAGCCTTAGCATACAACTTCCATGTTACCATCCAGGGTGGCTGCTCAATCTCCCATCATCATGTCCACAATCTGAACAGCAGGCAGGGAAGAAGGGAGTCCAGGGCATGGCCCTCATTTTAAGGATATTACGTAAAGGTTGTGCATATCACTTCTGCTCATCCCACTGTCCAGAACCTGGTCACGTGGCTATGTCTAGCTGTTAGGGAGACTGTCAGTGTTTTTTGGTGGGCAGACATGTGCCCAGTAAGACCTCAAGGGTTCCTTTATTAAGGAAGAAGAAAAGCATGCAGGTAAAGAGGACACTAGCAGCCTCTGCCTCAAATGTCTTGTCTGTGGTTAATTCAAGGTCAAGGAACCCAAAGACTGTTTAACATTTCCAGATGGCCTTTGGTCAGGACAGAGGGCACAGACTCTGATGATGTCCACAATGGTTTGTTATTTCATTCTGTTACGTTAATCCTAAATCACTCTCGGGGCATTTCTAGCTCAGAAGCTGAACGGCCAGGGTTCAGATCTTAGCTCCACCACTTGCTGGCTGAGTTGATTCTAGCAAGCTTCCTTCCACCCTCTGTGCCTGGATTTCCTCCTTCGTAAATTGTTGATGGTAATAATATGTAACTCAAAGCTTACTCATCTTCTTGGATGGCGCTAGTGGTAAAGAACCCACCTGCCAATTCAGGAGACATAAGAGACTCGATTCCATCCCTGGGTTGGGAAGATCCCCTGGAGGAAGGCATCACTCCAGTATTCTGGACTGGAGAATTCCATGGACAGAGGAGCCTGGCGGGCTACAGTCCATAAGGTCGCAAAGAATCAGACATGACTGAAGCGACTTAGCACTCATGGGGTTGTGGTGAAGATTAGTGAAGTCATACACACGAGGCACTCAGAACAGTACCCACCAACAGGACCTACTAAGAGCTCTAAACATTTTTATCTTTGTGGGGGGTTCCTGTGCTGATTTCTTATCCAATGATTTGAGCCTTAACTTATTAAATACATACACGTCTGTCGATTTCATTTGGTTTTGAAATCCCATAAAGATTTGTTGCTTTGATCTAATTTTGAGTTGTAGCTCCCACCCCCAATAAAGTTATCAAAACATGAGATTTGATTTGAAATAAAAATAAAGCTAAATCAGGATTGACATGAGCTTGAGCCAACTCACGAACCAATGGATTGCCAGCACTTTATGTCTGAGTCAAGTTGGTGGACAAGCTAGAAATTCAGGCTAGACAACTGATGAGTTGCTTTTTTTTTCTTTTTAATTAATTTTTATTGGAGTATAGTTGCTTTGATCCAACTGCTTTGTCAACTGTGTGTTGATTTCTCTACAGATATGAGATTTCTGCTTTGATCCAATGAATTTCATTAAACTCAATTCTTTCCTTACTCTTCAGTAAAGGAATTTTAGAAGCCATAGTGAAAATATTGCAGCTCAGAAGATCTACACGTGGCAGTAATTGTTATCCTTTCTACAGTATTTCAGATTTCGTTATCTTAGAGAAGATATCCTTTCCTGAATTCTGAACAGGTCACTAAAAATAAGGTTAGAATGTTTTTAAAGCTGCAAGTGTACATACCTACCTGTGGGTGTATTAGAGAAAATCCTGTGTGGGTGGTCATATAGTTTAGCCCCCAAACCATACATATTCTTTGTTAGGTCATTTATTTTTACTAGTATAAATTTTGAAAGTGGGTTGATATTTTACCTCTCCATGAAATGAGAGAGTTGCACATCATATAAATTGTATATGGGATACAGGGCATATTTTCTGTAGGCTGTAACATACTCTGATGTGAATATGAAGTTAGTGGGACAGCCATATTCCAGTAAACAAACCTTTGTCTTGATTTTCTTCTCAAAGTCCTTTGTTCCTTACAACAGAAAGTTTAATGGAGGACTTCCCTGGTGGCTCAGTGGTAAAGAATTCTCCTGCCAATGCAGGAGACATGGGTTTGATCCCTGGTCCAGGAAAATCTCACAGTCCTCGAAGCAACTAAACCCATGGACCACAAACTATGAAGCTTTTGCTCTGGAGTCCGGGAGCTGCAACAACGGCTAAGCCCACATGCTGCAAATACTGACGCCCAGGTGCCCTAGTGCTCCTGCTCCACGACGAGACGCCACCGCAATGAGAAGGCCAGGCACACAACTAGAGAAAAGCCCATGCAGCAAGAAAAGACCCAGCACAACCAAAACGAAATGATTTTTTTTTAATTTAATGGCTAATTCTACCTCCATTTATTCTTAAGCTCAGTGAAGGAGAATGATGGTGACTAATTATAGCAATGCTTAACTGTTTTATCCACAAAATGATAGAGAAGACAATTTCGCAACTTCACATGGAAATGGAAGTTATTTAGACTGACCCATATCAAAATATTTACTAGGCCGGCTAAAGCTTTAAGCATTCAGAGGGCATGTGGGTTTAACAGCACTACAGTGAGACTTTCCAGAATAAATCATTTCCATCTCTGCTACAGAAGCTTGGGTCTCTTAAAGATCAATATATTGCATTATAAGGCTTAAAAAATTATTCAGGACTTAAAGAAACAAGCCCTAGAAGAAAGCTTCCACTCTTTCTTTTTAAAGTAAATGAAAACAGGAAACAGAAAAGCACAGAAGGAACAGGTGTGAATGAGGGCTGGTAACATGACTGGTGAACAAGCTCCAGAGGAAAGGGAGAGAAGTAACTTTCCCTGTGATGCAGCGTTTGTTGACGGGATGGGGAGAGGGCGGTTTCAGAAGGCTCGTGCAGGCTGCAAATCTCTTAAAGTTCAAGGACTTCACAAACCTCTCTTTGGCCAACTTGAAAGAAGCCTAAGACTCATGTGAGTGACAAGGTGAACAGTTGTAACTTGATAGGAATATAATCCTCTGGCTATTATTATATCCAAGCGGTAGATGGAATGACTGTGAAGGTCAAATGTGAAGCTTTCTGCAACAATTTTACCTAAAGGCAAAGAGTTTACCTTTAAGAGCAAGATCTGCACTTTGTTCTATGGGGTCTCTGTTATTTAGTACAGAGATAATAACTTACCACATTCTGTCTTGAGCCACATATGGTTTGTTTGTGGGAGACTCTTCAAGACCTCTAATTTTCGTTTTGAAATATTTTATAAGGGTTCCATTGATTGATAATCATTGCAAATGTGGTCCAAGAATTGTGTGACTCAGGGCTACTGCCCCTAAAAGACCAAAATTCTTAATAAAACATAACTGGGTGCTTGCCTTTGACCTTGCTTCTGACTTGGCACGTCCCTTGGGAGGATACCCTTTGTATGTGTGGCTCAGTTTAGTATCTATGAAAGGGGGACAGTACCTACCACAGTAGCTGTTGGGAGGAGCCCATGATATAATTTATTTCAGGTACTTTACAGAGAGTGCCCAATGCATTGTTAACTCTCAGTAGTAAATTTTATTATTGGTATTGCTACCATATTTCTTGCACAGCTGTTAAAGGGTACAGGGAGACATGATATTAAATGTTCAGAGTTGGTTAGAAATTCAATTTGAAAGTGATGAGATAAGTACTTCCCCCACCCTTCTGCCCACCACCAGTTCACTATTCCCTGCTCCTGACCATACCCCCTCCTCCCCCACTTCCCCCTTCTCCGCCACTCAACCAGTGTTACCACTTCCATGGGCATCCCTCCAGAGATATTGTTTGCACAGACAAGTGAAAACCTATCTGTGTATCTGCATGGATCCATATTTATTTTTGGAACATTTATTCTTAAGCAGCCCTCCACTTCAAAGAATAAAGAACCTCCTTTCAAGCCAGTCATTGAAACTGGGAAATGAAGTAAGAGGCTCTTCCCTCCATGGTTGCAGATGGCAAGTTTTCAACCCTGTGGAATTAAATTGGTGCATCCTTTTTGATTTAACAAGGTAAAGAAGACATTGGATATAGAGGACCCTTTTGAGTGGACAGACACCGAGACCCAGGGAATGGTTCACATTGGAGTTTAGTGCTGCATTGAGCAGGTCGTTTTATCTGCATATAGTCTGTGCTGTGCTTAGTCGCTTAGTTGTGTCCAATTCTTTGTGACCCTGTGGACTGTAGACTGTAGCCTGCCAGGTTCCTCTGTCCATAGGGATTCTCCAAGCAAGACTACTGGAGAGGGTAGCCATACCCTTCTCCAGGGGATCTTCCCAACCCAGGGATCGAACCCAGATCTCCCACATCGCAGGCGGATTCTTTACCATCTAAGCCAGCAGGGAAGCCCATCTGCATATAGAGACATGGTCATTTAACCACGTGGGCCAAATGTACGGGTGCCCAGAATCAACAACCAAGTCTCTCTTACATATTTTTATGTGCTTTGTTGACTGACAGGCTCCAAATTCAATTGAAGGGGACTTAGAAGCCTTAGTTGAGGAGCCACTGGTGTAATTCATCCCACTCTAGCTGGTCGGGTAGAGCAAAGAACTTCAGAAAAATGACGGTTGCTCTCACTTCCCTTCTTATAAGTTCCCTTTGCCCCCCTAATCAAATCGTATTTAGCTCTCCCACATTCTGGCACTTAGGGCAAAAATGATTAGCTTTGGGACTTCTCTGGTGCCCCAGTGGTTAAGAATCCTCCTTCCAATGCAGGGACTCTGGTTGGGGAACCAAGATCTCACATGCCACAGGGCAACTGAGCCAGCACACCGCAACTCCTGAGCCCACATGCCTCAACTAGAGAGCCCCCATGCCGCAACTAAGACCCAACTCAGCCGAAAATAAACAAACAAACAAAAAAAAGGTTAAAAGGCATACTTCTGATGGTCCTGGTGCCTAAGTACTGTGGTTAATATTATTTATAAATAATGCAGTGAGGGAAACAGACGCAGTCACTCTCTGTAAGCAGCTGATGGTGATTCTAACTGTGTGGTTGAAAGGCTTAGTCTAGGTTTCAGTTTGCTATTAATATTTTGGCTAAACCTTCACTTTGGAAGAGGAAATAGGTTCCACTGGAGACTCATTTCTTACCCATGGCTCCCCGTCAGACCAGTATTTGGGCCTCGGTGTTACTCACTGCTCTGTTCTGCTGAAGATGTTACTGGTTTCCTTAATGGTAGAAACAGTTGTGTGAATTGGGTCTTGACTGGAAAGAGCTTTCCCACTGGCCTTTACGGGTGTTTGGTGTGGGTGTGCTTTTTAAATGAGAAGTGTAGATCTCCAGGACTCTCACCTGGCCCTGTCTCCTGTGAGATGAGATTGTGACCACATTTGCAGCTCAGACAACACCAACAGGACCCTGAGGCAAATCACGTGCAAGAAAAGCAGGCGAGCACTGTTGAAATCGGAATAAGGCAGTGTTCCAGCACGGGGAGCATTTGTGTGTTCCCATGTTAATATTGAATGCAAGACTCTTTGTTTTTGCAGCATTAAGGTTACAAATGTGCACATGCCAAAACTGGGAAGGAGCAGAAAATAAGATTCTCATGGTGACATCTGTTCTCCACCATGTACATGTTCTGTAGTACAGTGTGTGGTTTGAAGACTGATTAGATATGCAAAGCCTTTGGTATGTAGTGTGATTAAGAACCTGAACTTCAGCCTGTTGGGGAGGCAGAGGGATGAGGTGAGGAGGGCACTGAGCCAAGACTGGTTCACTCTCAATCTGGATTTTACTGTCGGATTCTAGGCAGGCAGTTAGCCGGCCCACACCTCAGGTTCTCTGTAATTTAGAAGCAGTAGTGGAAGCGTTCTTCCTAGTCCACCTGCTTCCCAGAAGGTGGGGCCAAGATTCTATGGAGGCTGTCTCCAAAGGATGTTGAATCTCTGTCATCATATTGGGTCGGCCAATAAGTTTGTTTGGGTTTTTCCATAAGATGCAGCAGGAAAAACCCAAGCAAACGTTTTGGCCAACCCAGTAGTTTGAGGTGGTGACTTTCTGTCATGGGTTAGGATGTGGTGCCACTCTGGACAGGCTAGGGCTTCTCAGCCTTATCTGTTTGCAGATGATTCACATTAATTGACACAAGTCGTGCACATTTCCTCTCTTTTGCCTGTAGCTGGTGAAATTTTAATCAAATCAACCAATACTTATTTATTATCTATTGTATTTAAGATCGCTGTCAGAAGAGAGGCTAGGAAAAGATGCTTTCAAAAAGGACCAAGTCAGAATATATGAGAAAAAATACATACCAACCTACAGTAATACAAGGCACATGAGTAAAATACAGTTTGTTTCCAATATGGAGTAGGGTTCTGTCTCCATGTTGCCAAATCTATTATTTGGTTTTTCTCAGTTTTGATTTGTAACTGAAATATTGCATTGATATTTTTGTATTTAATTTGTTTGCTTTTCAATTGGAAAAGTGAAATGGAAGGAAAATATCCTTTTTTTCTTTTAGATTTCTCCTCTTGCTCAGCTACTTTGGAGTTGTATTACTGAGTATTTTCTGTTCCTTAACATATCCTTTACGCTATTGGATGTTTACATTTTGGGTTTGTGAGCTGAAAATCCTCTTCTCTCTCTATCCTTAAATGATTAAGTAGAAGTGGTTTCAAGTTTTCATTTAGTTATTAGGTTGGTGCAAACGTAATTGCAGTTTCAAATTGTGAATTTTAAATCATTATATTGATAACTAGACTCAAACACATCTTTACTAATTGGAACCATTACAGTAAACACATTTTTGCCAACCAGAAATAAGTTTGCTTATTCCTATAGCATAAAAATCAGTGCTTTGGGATTCAACCAACTCTTGGAAAGCATTTTCTTTTTTTTCCCGGTTTTTTTTTTTTTTTTTTACTATTTCATTAACACTTTAAATTGACAAAGAGTATATGCTTAGCTGTATTCAGATTTTTGAAATAAAGATTTAAAAAGTGCACAAATCTTTTAGGATGCAGTGAACACTGCACAATGTATTAACCAACTAGACAACCTAGAGGGTGGTGTAACTATGTATTTAGGAGCACAAGTACAGGGCCAAGCCCTGGAATTGGAGGGAATACCCACCATTTAGGACTGAACAGAGAATTGGTTGCTGACAGGCTCAACCGTCGACTTCAGGTTTGAGAGACAAACTGAGGTAGTCTGTGAGTGTATAAAAACCACTGAATTCAGGACAAGCAGTTACAGGGATGGCCAGAGTCAGTCTGGATTGTGGGGCCAGCCTGAAGTGAGCTAGGGTGGCCAGGGGCTGGAAATGTTGCAACTGAAGTCCAGGATCCGTAAACGGTGAGCAGCCATCTTCTAAACATTGCTTGATTCCAACCCCTAAGATGATCTTCCCAAACAAGGGGAAAACGTTTTCTGGTTGTGGTTGTAGAAGCATTTTCTTGCTGGTTGTGGAAGCATGTTCCCTGCAGAAACTTGTCGAGATGCTCCAAGAAATGGCTTTCAGTTGGCAAGAGGTCAGGTGAATGTGGCAGATGAGGCAAAACTTTGTCATGCAGTGTGTTCACCTTTTGAAGTGTTGGTTGTGGGACATGCAGTTGGGCACTGTTGTGGAGAAGAATTGGGCCCTTTCTGTTGACCAATATTGGCTGCAGGCGTTGCAGTTTCCAGTGCATCTCATTGATTCGTTGAGCATATTTCTTAGATGTAATGGTTTCGCCAGGATTCAGAAAGCTCTAGTGATCAGACAGGCAGCAGATCACCAAACAGTGACCGTAACTTTTTTTTGCTGCAAGTTTGGCTTTGGGACGTGCTTTGAAGCTCCTTCTCAGTTCAACCACTTAGCTGGTCATCACCAGCTGTCTTAAGAAATCCACTTTTCATCATACATCACAATCTGATCAATAAATGGGTTGTTGCTGTCATGTAGAATAAGAGAAGTACAACACTTCAAACCAGTGATTTTTTTGGTCAGCTCATGAGGCACCCACTTATCGAGGCTTTTCACCTTCCCAGTTTGTTCAAATGCCAAATGACTGTGGAATGGTCAATGTTGAGTTCTTTGGCAACTTCTCATGTAGTTGTAAGAGGATCATCAAAGCTGATTGGTCGTTATCAACTTCCGATGGCCCACCACCATGCTCCTCATTTCAAGGCTCTCGTCTCTTTTGTAAAACTTCTTGAACCAACACTACATTGTATGTGTGTTAACATTTCCTATGCCAAATGCATTGTTGATGCTGTGAGTTGTCTTCACTGCTTTATGACCCATTTTGAATTTTAATAAGAAAATCACTCAAATTTACTTTTTGTGTAATGTTATTTTCCTAGTTTAAAATAAATATAAAATAAATAGCAAGTAAAAAGTCAATAGCAAAAAAAACATAAAATGAGAAATGTGCAATAAAATGATGTATAACATAACTGTATTTATTTAAGAATGTATTCCAATATCAAACAGCAAATTTCAACAATGCAAAGCCACAATTACTTTTGCACCAACCTAATATATTAATAATCAGTTCAGTTCAGTTGCTCAGTCGTATCCGACTCTTTGAGACCCCATGAACCGCAGCACACCAGGCTTCCCTGTCCATCACCAACTCCCAGAGCTTACTCAAACTCATGTCCATTGAGTCAGTGATGCCATCAAACCATCTCATCCTCTGTCGTCCCCTTCTCCTCCTGCCCTCAATCCCTCCCAGCATCAGGGTCTTTTCCAAAGAGTCAGCTCTTTGCATCAGGTGGCCAAAGTACTGGAGTTTCAGCTTCAGCATCAGTCCTTCCAATGAACACCCAGGACTGATCTCCTTCAGGATGGACTGGTTGGATCTCCTTGCAGTCCAAGGGACTCTCAAGAGTCTTCTCCAACACCACAGTTCAAAAGCGTCAATTCTTCGGTGCTCAGCTTTCTTTATAGTCCAACTCTCACATCCATACATGACCACTGGAAAAACCATAGCCTTAACTAGACGGACCTTTGTTGACAAAGTAATGTCTCTGCTTTTTAATATGCTGTCTAGGTTGGTCATAACTTTCCTTCCAAGGAGCAAGCGTCTTTTAATTTCATGGCTGCAATCACCATCTGCAGTGATTTTGGAGCCCCCAAAAATAAAGTCAGCCACTGTTTCCACTGTTTCCCCATCTATTTGCCATGAAGTGATGGAACCGGATGCCATGATCTTAGTTTTCTGAATATTAAGCTTTAAGCCAACTTTTTCACTCTCCTCCTTTACTTTCATCAAGAGGCTCTTTAGTTCTTCTTCACTTTCTGCCATAAGGGTGGTGTCATCTCCATATCTGAGGTTATTGATATTTCTCCCAGCAGTCTTGATTCCTGCTTGTGCTTCCTCCAGCCCAGTGTTTCTCATGATGTATTTTGCATATAAGTTAAATAAGCAGGGTGACAATATACAGACTTGATGTACTCCTTTTCCTGTTTGGAACCAGTCTGTTGTTCCATGTCCAGTTCTAACTGTTGCTTCCTGACCTGCATATTAATAATAGTAACGCCCTAACTTTCAAATGGGCTTCCCTGGTGGCTCTGCTGGTAAAGAATCTGCCTACAATGTGGGAGACCTGGGTTCAATCCCTGGATTGAGAAGATCCTCTGGAGGAGGGAACAGCTACCCATTCCAGTGTTCTGGCCTGAAGAATTCCATGGACTGTATAGTCCATGGGGTTGCAAAGATGCAAGTCCAATTCTTCAGATACCTTATGGATAAAATATGTGTTTGGCAAAGGATTAAATTTATATTAAACCTTCCACGCTGTAGCTGCATTCTGTTCTTTAACAGGGATGTTTGTGTCTAAGGCAGCTGGATAAGGTTGTACTTTCATCTGAAACCGTAAAATGCAGTGACACTTGCCATCTAGGAAAGAGAAAAATTAAATACATGACTTTGGCTTCCTTAGAACCCACTAAGTCAAGGTCATCAGCTCTCAGCCTTTTTCTGCTTTGAAGCAGAGATTAAAGATCCTTCACAAAACCAGGGTGGTACCTGATGAACATGCTGAATGTTAATGTGCAGTATAAGGGAAGCCAGGGCACGTACTCTCCAGACTAGGGGTCCTGGGTTCAGACCTTAGCTCCACCTCTTACCAACTGTGTGAGAATGGGCTGATGCCTTAAGTATCCTGAGCTTTGATTTTTTTTTTCTTTTTTTCATCCATACAGTGAGGATATGTCTTCCCAGGTGGTGCTAGTGGTAAAGAACCCACCTGCCAAATGTAGGAGACATAGAGATACAGGTTCACTTTCTGGATCAGGAAGATCCCCTAGAGGAGGGTATGGCAACCCACTCCAGTATTCTTGCCTGGAGAATCCCACGGACAGAGGAACCTAGTGGGCTACAGTCCATAGGATCGCAAAGAGTTGGACACAACTGAAGTGACTGAACATGCATCACACACAATGAGGATAGCAGTGAGAACAACCCTAACATGTTGCCTTGAGGATTAAATGATATAATGTAAATAAGAGATTTAGCCATAGTGCCTGGAAGAACATCAATGCTCTGTGTTTTGTCTGCTTGGTCGCTCAGTTGTGTCTGACCCTTTGCAACCCCATGACTGTAGCCTGCCAGGCTCCTCTGTCCATGACATGTTTCAGGCAAGAAATACTGGAGTGGGTTGCCATTTTCTATTCCAGGAGATCTGCCCAACCCAGGGATCAAACCCTTATTTCTTGGATCTCCCACATTGGCAGGTGGATTCTTTACCACTGCTCCACCTGGGAAGCCCAACATAAGTGCTAAGTAAATCTTAACTAGTTGTATTTATTGTTCCTCTTTCATGCATGCATGGGTGCTCAGTCGCTTCAGTCATGTCTGTCTCTTTGTGACCCCATAACTGTAGCCTACTAGGCTCCTCTGTCCATGGGGATTCTCCAGGCAAAAATACTGGAGTGGGTTGCTATGCCCTCCTCCAGGGGATCTTCCCAACCCAGGGATCGAACCTGTATCTCTATGTCTCCTGCACTGGCAGGTGGGTTCTTTACCGCTAGCACCACCTGGGAAGCCCAGTTCCTCTTTCAGCTACATCTAAATCCACAGCTTTTTCCTTCATTAAAGGCCATGAATAAATTATTGACAATGATATTATTGTGGAGATATCCTGTTTTATTTTATTTAAAAATAAAATGTTTGCCAATGGTGTTACTTATTATTATTGGTAACACATTGTCAATGCTGCCAATCATTTTTACATACTTTCATAGGAAAATACTATTCATAGAGGTACTTCCCAATCCCATGTTGGTAAGCCCTACCTGGAGAAAAGTAATTAAAGAAACCAACAAACAGAAATCTTCATCACATAAAAACATATAACTTTGCTTAATCAAATAGATAGTATTTCTGGTCCAGGAGAAAAATATTTGTGATGAGTGTTGCCTTCAAATGTTAAATCTACCATCATTTAACACAAATCATATAATGTGCTAAAACTCAAGGTCAAGAGAAAGACAAACTGAAGAGTTACATTTTCTGTTAATACAGAATTCAATAGATTAGGAGCAGAGAGCAAAGAAGACTGAAAATTTGAAACTGGATGTGGTCACACTAGAATACTGCAGTGTCTGGGAACTGATAAGGGCTTTAAGGAAATTTAGAAATCTTTAAAGGAATGGATGATATGATCAAGACTTGTCCATAAGAAAAGAGAACTAGAATAATTGAGACAACCAGCGGATTCCAGTCTCAGTGAAGGGAATGACAGAATACCTAGGGGCTTACTTGAATAATATTTGGAAATGACTGTGACTTGAATTTAAAAAGAAACATTAAATATTTTTAAAATGCTCTATAGGCATGATACATAGCACATCATATAATATTAGCAGTAAATGAACATGCTTCTTGGCCTTTTGGGTACGATCACATGTAGAAGTAAATGAACATTAAATTCCTTAGTGTTGTAGAACTTATTTTAGGAAGTCTAAAATATTTAGAATTTTCACATTTTAGAGTATTATAGAAAGTTTAAATTTTTTAACAATGGTGATCTGCTTTTAGTTTATTCATTCCCTCCCTTATTCAATAAATAAATGTGGAACACCAAGTTCAGCAATATACAAGGGGGAAAAGAGATGATTCTCCCATTTGCCCTAGCAATGGTAATGTTATCCCTCAGGATATTCTCATATGTGCCC
Organism: Cervus canadensis; assembly: GCF_019320065.1. NCBI lineage: Eukaryota > Metazoa > Chordata > Mammalia > Artiodactyla > Cervidae > Cervus > Cervus canadensis. Next base: position 71,379,608 of record NC_057386.1, read on the forward strand.
ACACTTCATGATAATCTGTAGAAGAAAACTATTTTAGATATAAAGATTCACCATCACCTAATATAGTCATGGGGTAGCACCACACTTGAATGCCTGTTCCTTTTCTAAGAAAAGTTGAAAGAACAGTCATTGTAGGATCTTATTCTGGGGCCAGTGAAAACTGACCTGAAAGGATTTAATTAAAATTTACATAATTGATGCTCATATTTTTGATACCCAGCAACCTATCAGCAGTAAAGACCTAGAAGGACACCCAGGAGAATTCAGGCAAGAGAAAGAAGACGGGGGCTCCAGATTTCACCACTCTCTCTCTGTCTGGGTCCTGGGGTCAGTATTTGGGTTGCCCCAACAAACCCCCCTTTAAATTTACGCTATCCTGATGCTTCTTCTTTATGGCTGGTAAATTTAGGAAAATTTAAATTCAAACAAATCGGGATTGTAGCAGATAGATTTGTCTGCGGTGAAATAAATCAGAACCTTTGAATTTTCTTCACTGATCTAGTATAATTATGTAATCTAATGAGTGGTTGGGGGTTTGGGCTTTGGAGCCATATAGACTTGGGTTTGGGCTAGGCTGTCACTTACCAGCTGGGAGAACTTGAATTCATTGTTCAACCTCCCTGAGCCTGATACTCCTTTTTTTGTAAAATGGGAATGGTAACAGTAGTGTCTCACCATAGTGCTGTTATAAGTTCCTATATAATATGTGTACATGCATGGTACAGTGCCCGGCACAGTGGTAAATCCGCCATACACGAAACCTATGGCTTTAATTATGCGTTATCTTCTGAATGGACTTTTTTTTATTGTAGTATCTTTGCTCTACAACGTTGTGTTGATTTCTGCTCTACGACAAAGTGAATCAGCTATAAGTATACATGCATGCCCCCCCTGTTGGACCTCCCTTCCACCCCCACCCCTCCCCTCTAGGTCACCACAGACCACTGAGCTGAGCAGCCTATGCTACGTAGCAGGTTCTAATATACTTTTAAGAAACTCTGACGCTGTTTTGCATAATGAAGATAAGCTGCCCAAAGAGGATGAATCTCATTGACCAGAATCATGTTTTAGGGCTACACCCTAACAGCAGTGGAAGCTGGGAAGGGAAATGCATGTTGTTGTTTTTTTTAACGAGGCACAGTGCTCCCCTAAAGAAAAAGATTGTAGCTCTGTTAGCTATTGAGTAAGCAATGAGCAGTGTCTGCCACAGACACAAGAATGACAGCTCCCAGGCCTGATGGTTTTCTAACAAAGATTTGTGAATGTTCTCAACATTGGGACGTTCTGAGGGCATTTGCTAAGACTTCAAATCTTATCATCATCATTAAGAAGAGAAGGATTCACTGGTCTGTGTAACTGGCAAGAATAATAACCAGAGCCCCTTGGCTGTCTCTCCTGTATCAATATTGTCAGTTCGCTTCCATGTTGCAATATAAAATTTGGTTGCCATTTAGTTCACCTGTTATGATCTTGGGGGTATGATGGTCTCATCTATTCAGTAAGCATTTATAGAGTGTCCACTGATCTTGGAAATACAAGTAGAGGAAAAATGTAGAAGCAACATCCAAATTCCTACAAATTCCTAATGGATTGATTGATGAGGTGAAGTTATATAGAGATGAGGGCTCCTGAACTGAACTGAATTTTGAAATGAGCCCCAAGAAAGATCAAGACCATGAACACTTTTATACCTAAAAAATCTCCGCCCGGTATTTTTAATCAAGCACAGATTGACTCTTGCTAAATTCTGCTAGCTTAGCTATTCCTTGATCTGACATCTTGACCAGTGGAAAATCCCTTACTTTGGGAAAGTATTTGGAATCATCTTTAAAATGGAATTTGGTGGCACCAAGACCTACAGAGAGGTGGTTGTAGGGAACCTAATAGATCTGTTCAGTTCAGTTGCTCAGTCGTGTCCGACTCTTTGCGATCCCATGGGCTGCAGCACGCCAGGCTTCCCTGTCCCTCACCAACTCCCGGAACTTACTCAAACTCATGTCCGTCGAGCCCATGACGCCATCCAGCCATCTCATCCTCTGTCGTCCCCTTCTCCTCCTGCCTTCAATCTTTCCCAGCATTAGGGTCTTTTCCAAGGAGTCGGTTCTTCGCATCAGATGGCCAAAGTTTGGAGTTTCAGCTTCAGCATCAGTCCTTCCAGTGAATATTCAGGACTGATTTCCTTTAGGATTTACTGGTTGGATCTCCTTGCCATCCAAGGGACTCTCAAGAGTCTTCTCCAATACCACAAAAGCATCAATTGTTTGGCACTCAGCTTTCTTTTTAGTCCAACTCTCACATCCATACATGACTACTGGAAAAACCGTAGCTTTGACTACATGGACCTTTATCAGCAAAGTAATGTCTCTGCTTTATAAAAGCTGTCTAGGTTGGTCATAGCTTTTCTTCCAAGGAGCAAGCGTCTTTTAATTCCATGGCTGCAGTTACTATCTGCAGTGATTTGGGAGCCCCAAAAAAATAATGATCTGTTAGGACCTGCCAGATTACCCTAAGTTGCAGTGACCCTTACAAGAAATTTGTCAAGGATATAGACCTGCGAACACCGTAGCAGAGATGCTGCCTCTGTGCATGGTGTAAGTCACTTCAGTCGTGTCCAGCTCTTTGTGGCCCTGTGGACAGTGGCCCTGCAAAGATATTGACCCCCAAAGAGTCCTAAAGCATGACTGGCTCTCCTTAATTCACAAGCAACCCTCAGAAGGCAGCAGCTTGTCTTAAGCCCATGAAACCAAAGGACAGAACCGGCAGGGAAAGGACTTACCAGATAAACCACGTGCCCTGCCTGGAAGTGACCGGGTAGGTTTTAACCTATAGAAGAGAATGGACTCTAAATGCCAAGGGTTTCAGAAGTTCATTTGAGAGATGCCTCGCAACTCTCCGGGCTTGATGATGAAAGAAAGACTCAGAGTACCATCTGTCACCACGGAAAACCCAAGGGGCCCCAGAGCCTCTTCCACATTGAACAGCTGATGCGGATTTAGTCAATCTGGACAGTTATTTATGCGTTGAGGTCACACTTTGGCCAATCTTTTGCTTACGCCTTTAACCAAATAAAGCCTTCTCTCTCCACATGTCTCTTGCCAAAGTCAGGTTGAGAGATGGTTCTTTGAGAGGATTATTTTGGCAGGAGATCCGGGGATCCTCTCACACAAACACAGTAACAAAGCCTGATGATACACCAGTCAGGGAGCTAAATGATGTGAAAGCTGAAAAGCAAACTCAAGTCCTTTCCTTTGCCCCTCTCATTCTTTGAGAGGTTTTGTTTGTTTAACAAAAATGTTCCCCAAAAGTCAATGAAAGGCCCAAAGGGAAGTCAGTTTACCTCCGAGGGGCTTGGCTTTTAGTTTTCCCATTTGATCTTCCTCTTGTTCTTTCTTTGTTCTGCTTTGTGACATACTGGTCTCTAACTTCTCTGTGGCTGGGAATATTCTAGGCTGACACCGTCAAAAAGAGAGATTGGCATACAGACATACAAAGTCGAAACCTAGTGAGAACCTGCTATGGAGCGTGGGTTAGCACATCTACTCAATGCTCTGTGGTGACCTAACGGGAAGGAAGCCCACAAAAGGGGGGGGGGTGTATGTATGCATGTGACTGACTCACTTTGCTGGACAGCAGAAACAAATGCAACGTTGTAAAGCAACTATATTCCAATTTAAAAAAAAGAGAGAGAGGTGGAAATACATCCTAGTGTCTGTGAATTGTTGCTAAATTACATATGTCCACTTGTAACCAAGAATTTAAACCCTGAGCCAAAGCACAGGAGGAGAAAGAAAAATCCCTTCTTGTTAGTTGTAAACATCGTCTGTGATTCCACGTGGCTTGCAGGAGCTTCAGTGAGGCCCAGTCTGGTCACTCCTCTCTCAGAGTCACTGGCCAGGTACCTGAGCAATTACTTCAGTCCTCTGGGCCTCGGTTTCCTTATATGTAAGAAGAGAGAATTGAATAGAATGATCCTGAGCCTTAGGTATGCTGGAAACCTTGATTCTATTATCCAAACCTGTACTGTTCTGAGGTGCAGTGAGATGGAAGAGGCCCTGGAATTTTATGCTTCGTTTCATCCTCCTGGAAATGAAAGAGTTGGATTCAAAGAAAGCCGAGTCCTCTACTGGATCCAATGTTCTGTCACACAGAGTTTGATGAAGCTCCCTCCCAATCTGTACCAGATGGGTTTATCACATGGAAATTTTTGGAGAAATACTTGATGGACCTGTGCGTCAAATGAGACCAGTGCCCTCGGATCACTGGATCACAAGAGGCGAGTTTGGCATCCTGTCTCTTGGCTGTTGAGCCTCATCATTATGAATGAGGGTTCTCAGTTCACCACAAAGGGGAGGAGCTAAGAGCCTTGTACTGGGACTGCTAAGATGGGGTGACTCTCCAAATACCCTCTTTCTATATTCTGAACCACACTGTAAGAGATAAAAAGTGCTTACTCCTGCATACCTAGTTATTGCTTCACTTAAAACAAAAATGTATTTAAGAAAGAGGGAAAGATCCAAATGATATTCAAAGCGAATATCATGGGTGGAAAAATAGAGTGGAAAACATCTACTCAAATAGTACCAAGTAGCCAGGAATTTATGGGAACAATTTATGGATATCTCAGGAACCAGAGTATAAGAGGATAAAGGGAAATAAAATGCTTTGTAGGAGAGAGAATCCTCTGAGACGCTGTATTAAAAAGTATCAGTTCCATTCAGTCGCTCAGTCCTGTCCAACTCTTTGCAACCCCATGGACTGCAGCACACCAGGCTTAATCATTAACTAAGTATTTTGCTATAAAGGAAATGAAGAAAATTATCCACAGCTTCTTAAAATAATGAAACAAATATTAAGGGATGTGGAAATAAGAGCAAGTTTTTAAAAACAATACCTGTATCCCAAATTTTGCACTGATTACAAAGCAGTTAGTGTTATGTGAATTTTTCCGTTATGTGTTATGCTTCAATTAAAAGTTTTTAAAAGCAAATTTCTTAATTTAAAAAGTTTTTTTTTTTTTTGAGGAGAACAAAAGATAATTAAGATGGAAATATGCTCAGCTGGCTGTACACTTAACTGCTGTTTACAGTGAATATGGAGAGTTCTTCACGGGATACGGGAATTTTGGAATACAGCTTGTCAAAGGCAGACCTAACTTCCAAAGTCCTCAATTAAAGAGTAATCATGGGAGGAGTCTCAATTAAGAGCATCATAAGTAAAAGAAAACCCAACTGACAGTGGCTGAAACAAATAGTGGTTTATTTTCCTTATCTAAAAAGTAAGTCCCGAGTGGGTGGTTTTAGCCATTTATTCAGCTACTGGAAGATGCCATCCAGGACCCAGACATTTTTCATCTTTCCCTTTCAACATACTTAACACGTTGGCTTTCACCTCAGGCCTCAAAATGACTGCCGTAATCCCAGGCATTGTCTCTGTGTTCAAGGAAAGAAAAAGAAGAGGGCCAACACCAAGTATATCTTTCTCTTTATCAGGAAAGCAAAAGCCTTTTTATTGGTCATAACTTTAGCACATGACTACCCCAGCTGCCTCTACAGTGGGAATTAGACAGGGAGAGGAAAGTTGAGAGTGACTGTTGGGTTAACCAAAAAACAGTGTCTGCCAGAGAATGTGTCTTGAAGAGAATAATCCTGTGGCTTGTTATTGGGAAGAAGTAAGGACAGAGGCCCTCTGGGGATATGGCTCAGGACTGGAAACATTTCTAATAAAAATCATTAAATCATGGTTCTCGGGTTGAGTTAAAACACCATTCAGAAAGCAAGTAGCCTTATTTTTTACCCTGAATTGGCCATTAGCTTTAACTAATGCTATTTCCAAGCCTCAGTCTTTCACAGTATAAAATAAGAATAATGTTTATTCCCTGCCAAACTCGGGTCCTCTCATTCAGTCATTCACTTCTTCAACAACTGTCTACACCCACCTGCTATATATCAGGTCTGTGCCCATGCCCAGGAAGCATAAATAAATCCTCCAGAACCCCCTCCCTCAATGACTCACCTTCTAATAGGGAGGGGAAGCCGGAGAACATAATTACTGAACACTGTCACATGTCAAACTCACTGGGTGCTCTATATTAAAAAGATACATATAATATATTAATAGAAGATAGGTAAACATGATATAACAGGTAAGGTGGTGCAATAGCGTATTCAATAAAAGTGCTTTGGGACAGAGAAGGGAAAAGGACACATTAGCTGGGGAACTGGCAAAGGCTTGACCAAGGAGATTCTGTCTGAGACAGGGCTTGAAAATGAGCTGGAGTCTGTGTGCGGAAGAGGTGCCACAGGTGGGGAGTCGCTTCTGGTGGAGGCACAGTTGATTCAAAAGCGTTGAAGGCTCCAGAGGGACTAGCTTGTTTCCGAAAGGCAAGTCTCTCACTCCACTGAGCCTTTGGGAAGCAAAGTGGGGAGATGGTTGGAGTCAGTGTGTGGACGATCTTAGGAGCCCTGTGCAGGAGGAGTTTGGCCTGCACGGGGAACAGAAGACGAGATATGACCTGCCTTGTGCCTCAGAAAGGTCATCTGGGAACCTCCAGGAGGGGCTGGTGGAATGGGACCCGCGAGTCTGTTTAGGAGGCTTTGGCAGTGTTCCTGGTGAGAGACATGACTCAGTTAAGCAGTAGCCAGGCCAGTTCATTCGGTTTCCGGGGAAGGAGATGATGGAGCACAGTACCTGTGACTATGAATCGAGCTGAAAGATGCACACGCTGGGGGCACGTGCCACTTGTCCCCACAGTGATTTTCTTAATGTAGGGCTACAGTCTGTATTACTTAATGCAAAGAAATTAGTATAGGCCTCCACATCCATTTTTATAAATATTTATCTATAGGGTTCACACTTTAAGTAGTTTATAGTATCTTTGGTAACTTTTGATCCTCAAGAGCTGCAGGCAGTGCTCGGATCTCTTCCAGAACGTGTCCTGGAGAGCTGGCGGTCCCAGCTGCGAGGCCTCCATGGTGCTGGAACCAGCCCTGCTTCCAGAAGGCAGACAGTGGTCCTAAAGCGTGGCCTTGCAGGGCATCCGTCACATTCAGCTATCGCTCTCCAACCAGACGGGCAGCTTTTGGTGACCAATTGGATGTGTTAAAAGACAGAGAGAGGGAGGGAGGGAGGGATCAAAACAGATTCTGAGGTCATTCTCACGGCAGGCAGGTGATACCATCCCCAGGAAACGTGGAAGACCCTGGCATCCCTTGGGCTCCATTTCAGCTCAGGGGAAAGAAGAGCAAGTACTTTGATTTCAGTACTTGTTTGGGCAAAGTTCTAATTCCCCTCTTGCCCCTGCACCTCCATCCCCAGCCTCACCCCAGTCTGATTTCAAGGCCATGTTCTGGGATGAGGCTGCGATGGCCTGGTTCCCTTGCTCCTGCATGTGAAATGACAATGGGTGCCCAAAGCAAACGCAGATAGCAAGGAGGGAGAGGAGCTGGTCCCTGGACAGGGCTTGAGGCCCAGGCCGGGGCCACGGGGGGTGGAGGGGGGGCCACTGACCAGGGCTGGACACCCCCACCCTGCCTCACCGTGTCTGCAGACAGTCCTTCTGCTTCCCCATAGCATAGCCTTCGTGGTTCTAACCTTTTTCTAGACCAGTGGAGGCAATTGGACTTTTCATGATGCTTCAACTTCTCAAGCACATGACTGATCCTTGAAAGAGTTACTAAGAGACTTCTCTCTTTATAATTGCATCTGCTTGTTTGGTCTGTGACCCAATTAGTTCATTCTTGTTGGGAGTGTATTGGAAGACCCTGTACCCTCTTGATCTCTCCTTATAATTATTACTGTCATCCTCCTTTGAAGCCTGTTGTGATTACACACTTCAAACGAGCTACCGAAATGCCCTCTCATGCCATGTGTAGAAATGCTCACAGCTCGGTCTCAAGGACAGCCATCCGAGAGTGGGTCTTGTCCTCACATATCAGAGCCCCTTTGCGCTTTCTTTCCTCCACAACTCCACCTCTTCCCCTGCAGAGGTTTGTAGTCACACATTCCTACTCTAATAAGAAGACTCGATCTTGTCTCTGAGGCCCGAAGAGCTACGTTTAACAAACACGGATCAATCAATACATGGGCCTTATCAGTGTTAGGATTACTGGCAGCAAACATTTTTGCAGTTTCACCATCAGTCCCCCACCCCTTCCAAACATACATTTGTGTTTGCTTCTTCTTTCCTGAGATTACACTATCTGGCAAGCCTGAATTCAAATGAAAATTGATCCAGTTGACTCACCCAAATGCAGGTGGAAGCCTGTATTTGTATTTGGGAAGCAGTTTTCACCAAACTGGGGGAAATCAAGTTCTTTGTTCTGATGTTTGTCTCTGCCCGGTGGTCTGAATGTTTTCATCTGCTTGATTTGATGGAAAGTTCCTTCCACCATTTAATTATGGCCACATGGTATCTGGTTGTACAAGCACCACCGTGCTGTAGGAACATTCACAGTAATTTACTGAGATAAAGGACAAGATACTGACTCAGTGAATTATCTGTCTTGCTCTTCAGGGTGAGGCTGAAAGCCGTAGTGGGCCCAGACATGTGTCCTCATGAAGGTGTCCCCTTCCCTCTTTTTGGTACTCTTGTCACCTCTCTCCTTATCTTACTGTTGAAGGAATGTTTATGGAGTCCTTAAGTTCAGTGAGAAGCGATATGGAGCTTCCCTGGCAGCTCATTGGTAAAGAATCCATGTGCAGTGCAGGAGAGGTGGGTTTGATCCCCGGCTCAGGAAGATCTCCTGGATAAGGAAATGGAAACCCACTCCAGTATTCTTGACTGGAGAATCCCACGGCCAGAGGAGAGATGAGGAAATTAAAGGTAACACCATGGATGATGATGAGAAAATAAACCTTTTTTAAGATGTCAAAAGAAGATATTAAGGTCCACGCAGGTGATTTGTGGCTCTGAATTACTTACAGGTGACTTGTGGCTCTCATTTTCCCAAGCATCGTGAGACTTTTGGGGAATTTCTGGTTGTATACTCTTCCATGAGGGCATTTTATGTGGAGTAGAGTCTGACTCCACTCAGGCTGCTGTAACAAAATACCATAGACTGGGTAGCTTATAAACATAAAGATGTACCGCACACAGGCCTGGAGGCTGGAAGCCCCAGAGCAGGATGCCCGCGTGGGCAGGCAGGGGCCTTCTTCTAGGACACAGACTGCCTATGTCCTGCTGAGTCCTCACAGAGCAAAGGGGCAGAGAACCCTGCGGGGCCTCTTTTTTAAGGACACTAATCCCACTCGTGAGAATGTACCCTCATGACCTAATCACCTTCCAGGGACCCACCTCTAAAACTCCACCACTTTGAGCATTAGGGTTTCAGTGTATGAATTTGCGGGGACTCATACATTCAGACCATAGTGAGCAATACACAGTTGTCATCCTTGAGTCTGTGTACCACTGGTTCCTCATTAAGGATTTTGCACAACCCAGAACATAGGGCAAAACGTTTTGTGCATAAAGGACAATGAAAGTGTAATCCTTTCAAGAGATGGAACCATCTGTTTCTACATCAGAATCTGAGCTTTGGCATTCTTGATTTACTGTCTGGTGGCAAGAGTCTGCAGGCTTCCCAGATGGCGCTAGTGGTAAAGAACTCACCTGCCAATGCAGGAGACGCAGGTTCAGTCTCTGGGTCGGGAAGATCCCCTGGAGGAGGAAATGACAACCCACTCCAGTATTCTTGCCTGGAGAATCCTATGGACAGAGGAGGCTGGCAGACTACAGTCCATGGAGTTGCAAAGATTTAGACATGACTGAAGTGAGTTAGCACACACACACAGGCAAGAGTCTGCACTTCTGGAATTTTAACATGCAACTCAACCACTCACCCATTCTGCACCTTTTATAGAGTCCCTGCTGTATCTGGGGCAGAGTGCTAAGCCATGTTGTCATCCTGCTGAAGGGTTGGGTCCACAGACCTTTAGTGAGGAAGGAGAGAAACCATGGGAGCTTGACTAAAATTGGGATCCATTTCCCACCACAGTTTTCAAGAATGGCCTTCTTAGAGACAGGAGATAAGCATGAAGACCAGAGGTTACTTGTAGTTTACCAGCCACCTTCTTTAGAAGGAAGCCTTGGCTTAAGTTGAATGTTGAATGTTGAACATTAACTTGAATGTTGACCAAGCTGAAACGTGCTTCCATTGCCTTGTTTATTCCTCACACTGCTTTGTTCTTTTGGCCCAGAAACAGAAAAGATAGTCCTCGAGGCAGGAAACGGGTTGCCCTCCTGGAAGTTCAACGACCAGCTCTTCCCCTGCGACGTGTGTGGGAAAGTATTTGGCCGACAGCAGACGTTGTCCCGACACCTGTCTCTGCACACAGGTGAGTCGGGGCCTTCCCCCTCTGGACCACTGGCTTCTTCATGATCAAGAATCTGTGTTTCTGAACTTCCCTGGCAGTCCAGTAGTTAAGACTCCGTGCTCCCAATCCTGGGGGTATAGGTTCAATCCCTGGTCAGGGAACTAGGGTCCCACATGCCACTTGGTGTGGACAAAAAAAAAAAAAAAATTAATTAAACCAGGAAGTGGTATAAATGTTTTTATCCTGACCTTTTCAAGACATTTTACCTGGCATGTTCAAATAAGGCTCTGGAAAGAGTTTTTTATTTGTACTGAAAGGATCTGTTGCATTCAAGGAGGATTGATGAGAAAAGATTCACATTTAGGTGTGTTCAGGGGAAATTCCTCAACTCTAAGGAGTTTATTGCTCTCATCTTGAACGCATAGGGGGTGGGTGACTGCACTCTATCTTATTGGATTCATCTCATTGTGGTAGGTGGGAGGAAGGGGAAAGAGCACCTTGGTGGAGAAATAGTGTCTGTCTTTATTTATGTATAGTAAGAGAATTATGGTTGATTCTGAGTATTGGGAAGTGGAAACCCCAATAAATAGTAACTTCATCAATGCAACAATAATAAGCTAGGGCAAAAAGAAGTGAGGTAAAATCAATATTAAACAAAAAGCAAGATGGAAATAAGAAAATGAAGTGTTTGAATTTTTACACTGAAGATCAGCCTTGTTGAAAAATTCAGATGTGTCTTATTTAAAGCAAACAGAAAATGATAAAATAAAAGTTTTATATGTCACACAAAACAAAAAAGCAAGACAGTATTAGTATAACAAGATTAATTTTCTCTTTATATATCTATTTTTTAATATTTTTAATCTTTTAAACCAGTAAAGACTAAATTTAGTCATATACTTAGCCACAAAGAAAACTTTCACTTGTTCAAAAAAGTAGAACTTCTGTGTGCCACATTCTCTGAATATACTTCAATGAAATTTAAAATAACCAAGCGTCCATAAAATGTCCTACCTAATCGGATCAAAGGAAATGAAGAAAATCACAAATTCCAGACATCTAGGAGGAATGAAAGGAGAACATTCATACCTAAACCTGGAACAAACAGCTGCAGCTCTGGTCTGAGGAACCTTTATGGACTTAAATGTTTTAATTAGAAGGGAAGAAAAACAAAAATAAAGTAACTTAGCACTCATCGTAAAGAATTAGTAAAAGAACAAATTCTAGGAAGAAGATCATAAATGGATAAATCCCTTTAAGTCTGTTTAAGAAAAACAAAGGAGGCAGAAGTATTCAAAATGAGTAATGAAAAGGGAAGCCTAATTCTTCTCTTATACATTTACAGTTCTTACAAAATATTCCCCCCATGTTGTACAATGCATCTTTGAGTCTATCTTACACCAGTAGCTTGTACCTCCCACTTCCCCGCCCCTAATTTCCCCTCCGCTCCAGTAGTAACCACTGGTTTGTTCTCTAAATCTGTGTCTGCTTCTTTGTTTGTTAAACTACTAGTTTGCTTTATTTTTTAGATTTCGCATATAATTGATACTATACAATATTTGTCTTTGTCTGGCTTATTTCACTTAACAGAATACCCTCCAAGTCCATCTATGTTGCTGCAAGTAACAAAATTTCATTTATTTTTATGGCGGAGTAATATTTCTTTAGAGGTTCCTTGGTGACTCAGTGGTAAAGAATCTGCCTGCAGTGCCGGAGACGCAGGTTCAATCCCTGGGTCGGGAAGATCCCCTGGAGGAAAGCATGGCAACCCACGCCAGTATTCTTGCCTGGAGAATTCCATGGACAGAGGAGCCTGGCAGGCTACAGTCCATGGGGTCGCAAAGAGTCACACACAACTGAAGTGACTTAGCATGCATTGTGCAATATTTCATTGATGTAGCTACCACATCTTCCTTATCCATTCATCTATTAATGGACATTTATGTTGGGAAGCCTGATTTCTAACACAGATGTTATTAAAGAATTACTGGAAAATAAAGGCAACTCAGTGGCAAAAAAAAAAAGCTGAAAATTTTAAATGACATAGGTAATTTAAGCAAAATTTCCAAAATTCACCGAAGCTGGTGGGGAGAAACTTGGACTGTAGTCTACCAGGCTCCTCTGTCCATGGGATTCTCTAGGCAAAAATACTGGAGTGGGTTGCCATGCCCTCCTCAAATTCCCAAAGGGGAATTTGGAAAGATGAGGAGACAATATTAACACAAAGTATCAGGTCCAGAAACTTTTCCAGCAGGGTTCTTTTTTAACCTGTCAAGACTAGAAAGTTCTGACATTGTTAAACTACTCCAAATGACAGAAAAAGATAATGACTTACCTGGTGGTCCAGTGGTTAAGACTCCATGCTTCCACTGCAGGAGGTGAGGGTTTGATCCCTGGTTGGGGAACTAGGAGCCCACATTCCACAGGGGCACGGCCGAGAAAAAGGAAAAAGAGAAAGAAAGCTCAACGGTTAACTTTATGGAGAAATTGTAACCTTACTACCAAACCTTAACAATCTTAATATCAAAGCTTAACAACCTCGCTTATTAATTAGAAATGCCAAAATTCTAAAGAAAAGACTATTCTCTCTACATTGTAGGGCTCCTCCCCAGCTCTACCTGAGCCCAGGCCACCAGCCCCTCAGATGTTGGGGGCCACTTATAATAATAATGATGCCTTAAATTTTGTGGCAGAAAAACTTTTTTTTGCACTCTACCCTATGATGTAGATAAGACAGACAGGTATTTTCTTTAAGGCAAGCCCAGTATTACAAAGTCAGAACTAAGGACAGAAAAGGAAGTTGTCCTTTTCATCCTCTGCTGCCGTCTGTCATCTTTAGCGGCACCTAAAAGCAAAGCCGGCTCCTTTTCCTTGAATTTACTTGATTAGTCAAATGAATTCAGAATGCCACTATGAAAATGGCCCTAAAACATTGTCAGTTTTATGAAAGAGATTCTATTAAGACATATAATTAAAGTTTTTTATTTTATTTATGTACCATGAAAATTTCCAATTCAATTATTTCATCTGATTCATTTTTTTCCCCCTTTAATTTTCTTCGGGTTCATTTCTTGACTGACCCAGGCCTGGAGCTTAGGGAAAATGATGGTGTGTCTCTTACACACCAGCCCTGAGACGGCTGATTCACATGCCCTTCCTCAGCTCAGCACCCACCCTGGACCTACACACCTGGGAGCTTGGACACACACACACACATACAGTATTCTTGTAGCCTGCACGCGGCTCCCGTCATCAGGAAGAGGGGCCTGTGGGTATCCAAAAAAAGCAGATGGTCCAGTCGCCCTGGAATTTTCTTTTATCTTTGAAAGTATAAATGCAGGCGCCACCAGGTGAAGACTGTATGTGCATGTGTGCTCAGCTGTGTCCATCTCTTTTCGACCCCACGGACTGTAGCCCACCAGGCTCCTCTGTCCGTGGGCTTTCCCAGGCAAGAAAACTGAAGTGTTGCCATGCCCTCCTCCAGAGGATTTTTTTCCCAACCCAGGGATTGAACCCACATCTCCTGTGTCTCCTGCAATGGCAGGTGAATTCTTTACCACTTGATCCATCACGAAATTCTCTTTCGATATTCACAATCCCAGAGGGTTCACTTTGACCCCACTGGAACTGAGATTTGCGCCCTCCTATCCTTGATACCTCTGAGTGGTCTCTTGCAAGATGTTGGGCTCCCATTTCTGAGCGTGGTTTGGGTTTTCTCCTGTCCCTTCGCCCCCAGAGGAAAGAAAATACAAATGCCACTTGTGTCCCTATGCTGCTAAGTGCCGTGCAAACCTGAACCAGCACCTGACCGTCCACTCGGTGAAGCTGGTGAGCACGGACGCCGAGGACATCGTCAGCGCCGTCACCTCCGAAGGCAGTGATGGGAAGAAGCACCCTTATTATTACAGGTGGGCCGCCAGCGGAGCCCGCTGGTCCGGGCTGCCCAGACTTTCTCGGACACGCCCTGCACATCTGCTAGGGCACAGGTGACCAAGTGTCTCGTCTCAGCCTCAGGGCTGAGCCTCCTTTTCATATTGACTTTGCTTGGGTTGAAGCCTGTGTGGGGCTGACTCCTCTGCTGGCTTGGGAGCCCGGGGAGAGTTAGTTAAAAGGGAAATGGTCATGGAGGTGGCGCTGTGTGGGGTCCAGAGAGAGGAAGGCTCGGGGGTTATTAGCGGGGAGGTCCCTACATCCGGGAAGCTCCCGCCTTTATCATTGAGCAACTCACTGCTTCCTGAGAATTATCCTAAGGAAAAAATGAGTCTGAGAACCGTGAGCAAATAGCCCTGGAAGTATTTCCTCCTTTCCCTTCGTGGTGTTATCCTTTAGGACCTAGAGGTGCCTGTTTCTCTTCCATATTCAACCATGAATCAGTATTTGGTGTGCTTACTGTTTACAGCCCGAGTTGTCAGGCTGGCGAGTTTTATCGGCACACCAGCTCCGCTAATATCTTGGCCAGCCTGTTTTGCATCCCTTTGCCCAAAGGAATCAGTTAGATGATGTAGAGCATCTGGAATCTGTAATTTTGAATTAACTGTATGATTATTTAGTATCATTATAGCATGCATGGGCTTGTTACATTATGCGGGCGTTTAATCTGTCTGGCACAGTGACCACTTCCAAGCCATCCCAGAAAGCGGAGGGGTTTCCTAATGCCTAGCCCTTTGGTGGGACCAACGCATGTCAAGGTCGGGATTTGGGAGGGGACCGCGTGCTCCCGAGTAGCCTCCATTTGGAAGCTCACACATCTCTCTTTCGGTCCAGCTGTCACGTGTGTGGATTTGAGACGGAGCTCAACGTCCAGTTTGTCAGCCACATGTCGCTCCACGTGGACAAGGAGCAGTGGATGTTCTCCATCTGCTGCACGGCCTGCGACTTTGTCACCATGGAGGAGGCGGAGATAAAGGCGCACATCAGCAGCAAGCACACAGGTGACCACCCTCCCCGTCAGCCCTTCCCTCCCTTCTCTCCGCCCCTCGCCGCCCCGCCTGACAGGGGCGTCCGCGTCGCCGTGACATCTCCTTCCAAGAGGGTGCTACCCTGTAGCCCCAAGGCCATTGCCTGGCCCGGCTTATGCCCCGCCAATCTGACACAGTCACAGGCTCAGATGCAGTTGAGAGGCTCTGCTGGTTCCTCATCCCAGTCATCACCATCATAGGTAACAGTCATGGAGCTTTGACGACGTGCCTTTGCACCCTGGATCTCTTATAACCACCCTCCGCTGTCCATATTACTGTGGGTGTACCACACAGGGGAGACACGGAGGCTTACCAGGGGTCAGGTGTTCTCTTCAAGGTCTACAAGCAGCCCTGAGCACGCTCCTGCTGGAGCCCGCTCTGTCCACGCTGTTCTGATGGCCCCTGGCAGCCCCGGGCAGAGGGCTCCCCTGTCTGTTTTCTGGGGTCAGAGCCCAGCGCGCCTATCTCTGCGGGCTCCCCTCCTCTTCCCTGAAACTGCAGCCCTGCCCCCTCCAGAGTGATGAACGGCAGCTCTGTTCAAGCGCAAAGAAAACCAGCTTCTCCTGAAACCACTCAAGGCTGCAGCCAAGACTTTGGCCAGCGCTTTCCTTTCCTTTAAGGCCATGCTGGTTAACTCCGTCCATTTGATAATGTTAACATTTGACTCCACCATGCACTCACCCTCTCCCAAGTGGTGGTTATGAATGACACCAGCGTGCAGTCATTAAGTGACCACGAAGAGGAGCTCCCCCTGCCTTTTGCTTACAAGTCCCTAGCAGAGGTTGCTGACCGCCAGCCCCAGGCAGTGGATCTGCCCTTTGCATCCTCGGCCCGTGAAGGATTTGGGAAGGGGCATTTCCCTGACAGCTGTGCCGGCGGTGTGCATGGACAAGAACCGTCTCTCTCTGCTGTACTGGCCGCCTTGGCTCCGTGGTGCCAACAGCAATAAAAGCTTGCTTTTGTCAGTAAGTTGAGCAGCTCTGACTCGGAGGTCTGCAGAGAGCCGTTATGCTGAGTGAGGAGGTGCATCTTTACAGTCGGTTTTCTGCCTGTAACCACATTAGCACCGTGGGCAGCAGGTGAGCTGGGAAACCCACATCCAAGACAAATTAAATTCAGCATTTCTGAAGTGGCCAATGGAGAGAAAGGCCAGCCTCGCTTCCATTTCCACTGGCTTTCAGATTTTTTTTTTCTCTTTTCTGTTACACTTTCCTTTCTTCCCTCTCCACCCCAAAGTGCGCCTCAATCCAGACGAGAACCTTCTTCCTCCCGCCCTGATCCAAGCCCCTGCCACACCTCCCCAAGGAAACCATAGAAACTAATGCCTGGAGAAAAGTCGGACTTGGCGTCACCTAATTGTCATCACTGGAAACTTCACTTTCCCGAGTAACCCCTGCAGACACTCTCCTCATTGCCATGGGGAACATGGCAAGATCTTGTTCCCTCTGAGATTGTGAGAAAGATTCCTGTTTATTAGTACAGAGAGCCCAGAGTGAAATGCATTAAAGATGTTTCTCCTTTAACACAGTAGAAGCCTTTAGTGCTGCTCCTGTTAGGGAATAAGGTTCTATCCTATTCTATAAGCTCAGGGTGTTAAGCAGCGTATTTCTTGAGGGCCAGATAGTAAGTATCTCGGGCTTTCAGGCCATACAGTTGCTGTCAGTACCGTTCGGTCCTATTGGATGGAAAGTAGCCACAGATAATATGGAAAAGAGTGGGCATGGCAGCGTTCCACTAAATCTTGATTTACAAAAACACGAAGTTAAATTTGGCCCAAGGGTTACAGTGTGCTGACCCCTAGTTATAAGCTAATGGTCTCACAAGGGGGGTTTCTTATATCTAGCTGCTGCTTTAAAGCGTTTGAATTTGCCCCAAAATACGTCAGTCTACATCTGTAATCAACAGGCTGTGTGACTGCAAAGTTATGATATAAAACAGCATGTATACTCTATAGTGGGGCTTCCTTGGTGGCTCAGTGGTTAAAAAAAAAAATCCATCTGCCAGTGCAAGAGACATGAGTTCGATCCCGGTATCAGGAAGATACACCCAGGCAGATTCTTTACCACCGAGTCCGGGGCAGCCTGGTCATTTGACTTACCTGTCATAAAAACGGGCCTCCTGTGTTTCAGTGCCCCGGGAGGTCTGGAGTGCTTTCTCGTTATCTAAGTGAAGTCGTGACCTACAGGATAAGCTCTCCTGAGTAGCAGATTGTTACGTCGTCTCCCTTAGAATCCACGTCCTTCTTCACACTTCCTTACTGGCTCCTCTTACCCAAGACACACTGGTGAATGAGGTGCTGAGCAGGAATTTGGGGAACTGTCTGCTGTTCAGTGTTTGACTCCTCCTTACCCTCTTCCTCTCTGGCTCCTTGTCCCTGCGGAGAACATCAGGAAGGGAAGACATTCCCTCTGGTGCTTTCTCAATGCAAATTTTGCTGCAGTCTCTAAATGTTGCAATAATGGCATTAAGGAATTTGAACAGCTATTTGGAAAATGCAACCATCTGTCTTCACGTCACACTGACACCAAAATAATTCCACATAACTTACCCCATCCCTGTTAACAAATCAACCCTAGAAAGGCTTGAAGAAAATAGAATATTTATCAAATTTCCAGAATGAGAAGCATTTGTAAGAGCTTGAGCGACACACAAAATCACAAAGGAAAAAAACTAAGAGATTTGACACAGGAAAGTTTCTTCTGTTTGCAAAAGAAAAGCAAAAGAGAAGGAAAATTTAAAAAAAAACACAGTCTGTAAAATGTGTTTATAAAAATGACCAAAGGTTAACGTATTTACAGCATGGAAAATTCACATAAACTGGTTAGAAACACTTAAAGCCTCCAGTTGAAGAATTTACAAAGGACATGAACAGTCAACTCACAATAAAAGAAAGAAAAACTAATCACTTAACATCAGGAAAAATATTCAACCTTGCTAGCAGTCAAACTAAAACTCAGAAGTGGCTTATGTTTCACCTATTAAGTCAGAAGCATATCTTATAATGTTCTCCACTGTTGCCAGAAGCTGCTGATCCTCCTGTGGCCATGGCCTTGCAAAGGGGTGGAACTTTTGAAAACTAATTAGTATATACCAAGAGCCTTGAAAATGTAATGTTCTATGACCCAGTAATCCCACTTCTGGGAATTTATCTGTAGGAAAAATAAAAGCAGCCAGTAGAATATTAATTTTAATTTAAAATATAATTTTAAGGAAATATTTTAGGAGAGTACGATAAGTTGAAGGCTTCCCAGGTGGCACTAATGGTAAAGAATCCGCCTACCAATGCAGGAGACCTAACAGATGTGGGTTTAATTCCTGGGTCGGGAAGATCCCCTGGAGGAGGAGATGGCAACCCGCTCCAGGATTCTTGCCTGGAGAATCCCATGGACAGAGGAGCCTGGCAGACCATGGGCAATAGGGTTGCAAAGAGTCGGACATGACTGAAGCAACTTAGCATGTTTACACATGCATACAGAATAAGTTTACTCCCTGGATATAGTACTATCACTTAAAACTATTAATTCATAATTATTTCTATAAGTTTTTTGAGAGGCAACTGTAGGTCAGGTATATACAACAGCATGGGGAAATACAAAAAGTTATTAATATTATTATATTTTATAAATATTGTATGTTATATTTTATAATACAATAATATAGTCTTCAACAATGCTTACCATGAGCCAGACATTGTTCTTGGTGCTTTGCATATAAAAACCCATTTGAGTCTCACAACAAATATATGAAATACTGATATTATTCCTATTTCTTAGATGAGATAATTGAAGCACAAAGTTAAATATCTTGTCCCAGATTATACAGCTCCTGAGTGGGGCAGATGGCATTCAAACTCGGGTATTCTGGATCGTAAGTCCTTATTCTTAACCTCTATGCAATTAACGGCAACAATTTTTAAATTGAAAGGACACCAAAAATGTAATGGTATTTGTATTGAGGCAGAAAGAGGGTTGGTGCTTTTTCTGGGCTCATCGCTCAATTTTTGTCATTTTAAATTACAAAATATTTAGGTTTGTAATGCTCTCTTCAGTTGGCCGTCCTAGAGTTTGAGGTTGCATTACCTGCGCACAGGTGTCCTTCACCAGAAATCTTTGCGATGCTGAAGGTCAGTGACCGCTGGGATCACAGTGAGCCTTGGATTGGGCTGACGAGAGCACCCTGGCTCCCTCCCTACGGATACAGTGAAGGGGGATGTGGACTGAGGGGAAAGGAAGTTGTGTCAACAGGATTACAGAGTGAGTGGGCTGGGCTTGTGTCCCCATGCTGTAGCCCGGAGTATTTGCCATGGCTCCTGTATAGTTGGCTTCCCTGGCTGCTCAGTCCGTAAAGAATCTGCCTGCGATGCAGGAGGCCTGGGTTTGATCCCTGGGTTAGGAAGATCACCTGGAGAAGGAAATGGTAACTCACTCTAGTGTTCTTGCCTGGAGAATCCGCGTTTCTTCATTTAGGTAGCTCTCCCCAGTGCCATAAGCCTGAGGGTACTTGGAGCTATTCTTAAAGATGGTAATTAAAACTACCTGTTTTTATTTATTTAGTCCACACTGTGCAGCTTACAGAATCTTAGTTCCCCAACCAGAAATTGAACCTATGTCCCCTGCAGTGGAAGGACAAAATCTTAACCCTGGATCACAAGCAAAATCCCTAGAATTATCTGTTTTAATTCTAAAAGCTAGTTTAAGCATCCATAATATTCTGTTGGTAAGACCAGTCTTAGAGGATGGATTTGCTGAGGCAATGCCGGGGACTCAGGGCCTCCACTGAAAATATTCTGTTTGTCTACAAAATGTGACTGAACTGGTTCAATATTTAGATAAGAGACTGGCAATCATGGTGCTGGCTTCCCGGGTACCAGGGGAGGGATGTGGGTTAAAGGCATGTTCCATCTCTCCACGATGGGTCAGTAAGTGAAGTCACCTCGTCTGTCCAGGAACCAAGTTCACTTCTGCTAAGGAGCAAGATTTTTTAAATTGTCAACTGAAGTAAGAGTTGGGTGTGCTAGGCATAAGCACAGCTCTTAAAACAGAAACATTGAAAACATTGTAAACTGGTAAATATTTTTCCTTCCTCTTTTTACACACATGTTTTAATTGGACAAGTAGTTCATGGTCACTCCAGAAAATGTTGAAAGCCAAATTAAAAAAAAAAACAAGCCTAAGGCTGATCATTTGATAGACTAGATGTCACCACCTTTACAGCTTTGTTTAAGTCTGGACTTTTTATGCCTATATACAAAATATGACTTATTTTTTTAATCTCTAATAAAGTTTGTTTCTAAGAGTTTACAATCACCAGATTACTTAATTGGCTGATTTGAAAGGAACTGAAGCACAGTCTCCTTATATTTGCAACCCTAAACTAACCTAAAACAACCTAAGGTTGCATTGAATTGGCTTGGGGACAATGGACATCTTAATATTGAGTCTCTTGAACATGAACAATGTATCAATCATGGTTATTTGGGGTTTATAATGTCCATTTTTATTTATTACCATTTACCTTCAAGTGATAATATTCCACTTCATTTAGTATAAGAACCTCACAATAATTTCTCCTCTCCCAGCCTTCAGGTTACTGTCCTCATATATTTACCTGTTATAATTGCTACCTTAGTTTTGAACAAAATTACTTTTATTATATTTTAAAGAGCTGTTAAATAGTCAGAAAAGTTTGTCTGTCTACTCATGCAGTTATCATTTCCAGTGTTCTTTCTTTTTGTGTAGATCCATGTTTTATATTTGGTGTGATTTTCCTACTGCCTGAAGAATTTCTTTTTACCATTTCTTACAATTTGGGCCTATGGTAATGATTTCTTTTAGCTTTTTCATTGTCTTTTTTTTTGCTGTACCATACAGCATGTGGGATATTTAGTTCCCTGACCAAGGATTGAACCCATGACCCCTGAAGTGGAAGCACAGAATCTTAACCACTGGACCACCAGGGATGTCCCTTTTGCCTCCATTTTTGAGACATATTCTCACTGGGTATAAAGTTTCAGGTTGACAGTTTCTTTCAGTGCTTTAAAGAGGTCACTTCATTACTTCTCCCTTGCATTGCTTCCAGTGAGAAATCTGCCATCATACTTACTTTTGTTCCTCTGCGCACAATGTAGCTTTTTTCCTCCGGCTGCTTTTAGGCTTTTTTCTTTATCACTCGTTTTGAGCTATTTGATTATGATGTCTCTTGGTATGGATTTCTTTATCTTTCTTATGCTTAGAGTTCATTATATATCTTGGGTCTGTAGATTTACGGCTTTTTCTCGAATTTGGAAAAATTTTTGTCTTTTCAAGTATTTTTTCTGCCCTCCCCACCCAGTTAGGAACTTCAGTGGAACTTATGTTGAGCCACCAGCAGGCATCGCACAGCTCACTGATGCTTTTTTCATTTTTGTGATTCTTTTTTCTCTCTGTTTCATTTCAGACCATTTCTATTGCGATTATCTTCAAGTTCACTCATCTTTTCTTCTGCCATGTCTAAGTCACTAATAATCCCATCCAATCTGTTTTTCATCTCAGACACTATGATTTTCATCTCTCGGAATTTGGATTGGGTCTTTTTTATATCGTTTCTATCTCCACTTAACTTTCTGAACATATAGAATACAGTTACAATAAGTGCTCTTATGTCATTTTCTGTAAATTCTAACAACTTTGTCAGTTCCTGGTAAGTTTTGATTGGTCGATTATTCTTTCTGTCTTTGGGTAGTGTCTTCTTGTTTCCTGGCATGCCTGATCATCTTTGTTTGATGTCAGACATTGTGATGGTTACCTTGTTGGGTGCTGTATACTTTATGTTCCTATAAATACTCTTGACTTTTGTCTTAGGCATTATTTGGCAACTTTGATCTTTTGAGGTTCTTGCTGTTATGATTTGTTAGGCAGGTCTGGAGCAGTTAGTCATTACCCACTAGTAAAAGATCTTCCTTGTTTTTCTACTCAACGCCTTGGGAATTATGCTTTTCTAATTTGTCTAGTGGACACAGACACTGTTCTTTAAGCCTGTCAGATGGCCTTTTCCCCTTTAACTTCGGGTGGTTTCCTCACACACGTGCTCTGATCCCGACTCTTCTGTGTGTCCTTGGGGGACCATCTTCAGGTCCCCAGGTTCTCCTCCTGTGCCTCTCTTTCCTCTCTGGTGCTCTGTCCTGCAAAGTCCAGGCGTGTTAGTCTCAGAGCCTCAGCTCTCTCTGCGCAGTTCAGTGAGTCTGACAGGTGATTCCCCGTCCCTGCACCGCAGCCTGGATGGTGAAGTTACTCAAGACGAGAAGCCCGGCAGTCCTAGGGCACACCTCTTTTCTTCCCTGTCTGGCAGGGGTCACTCCTCATTGCCTTATGTCCAATGTTGTGAAGATTATTGTTTGATAAACTTTGTCTGTTTTTTTCATTGTTTCAGTAGCAGTGGTCAGTCCAGTCTCTAGCACTCTATCTTGAAGAGAAGCAGAAGTCTCCTGACGCTAGATTTTCTTGGTCTCTTGATTTGTTTACTACTGGCTTTGAGGGAGAGCCCAGTGCCCTAATGAGGAGCATAGGCACTAGAATCAGACCAGGTGAAGTGTGGTCCAGCACTTAAACCCACACCACCGAGGCCGCATTAGCCTGGCTGCACCTCCCTTCCCGTGTCTGTAAAATGGGGATGATGATAGTCCTGGCTTATTGGATTTTTGAGAGGCTAAAACGAGATCATGCATTTAAAGCATGACACAGTTCCTAGAACACGGTAACACATTCATCTTAGCTATAATTTAAATTATTATTTTAGGACCCCAATAAATACTTGCCAATTGAATATCTACTCTTGGCCCAAGAACCATATGTGTCATCACCATAGGTGACTGGGACCTGGGACCCAGCACTGGTAAAGCAGGACACCTCAACGTGTGCTTCCTGAATGAAGGTGCAGCCAGGAGGCCCCAGCTCTCCCCCACCCATGATTGCTATTATTCTAGGGTTTTTATCTCCTAAATAACAGACCTGGTTTGTTTTTCTTAATTTTTCAGGGGAAGACAGGAAGACCCCCAGTGAATCAAATAGCCCTTCTTCCTCATCCCTCTCAGCTCTGAGTGATTCAGCCAACAGCAAGGACGATTCAGACAGCTCTCAGAAGAACAAGAGTGGGAACAACCTGCTGGTCATCTCTGTCATGCCTGGGAGCCAGCCCTCCCTGAATAGTGAAGAAAAGCCAGAGAAAGGTAAGGAAGGAGGTGGGCTGGTCTGCTCAGTCCTATCCACTCCACAGGGATGACCCCGTCTTGAGATAAAGCCCTGGAGAGAAGTGATGTTGGGAAACAGATATTAGACATAGCCTCTAAAATTTGCATACGGTTTTTTTACTTGGTTTGCATCGGCATATGGAATGGAATGAAAGGATGGGGAGTGTGACATTGATTCCAAGACTGTGTCTTTAACTCATTTTAGCTCAGCGATGCAGGGCATGGTGCCTGGAAGAGTGTAGCTGGAGGGAAAGAGAAGAAGGAGGGTGGTCTCCGTCCCACTCCTGCCCTCCTCTCCCCCTGCCCCCTGCACCCCTACACCCAGCCTCGGTCCTTGCAGGGTTCGAATGCGTGTTTTGCAACTTTGTCTGCAAGACGAAGAACATGTTTGAGCGCCACCTGCAGATCCACCTCATCACCCGGATGTTTGAGTGCGACGTGTGCCACAAGTTCATGAAGACCCCCGAACAGCTGCTGGAGCATAAGAAATGCCACACTGTCCCCACCGGTGGGCTGAAGTAAGGAAAGCAAGTACAGAACCTTTTACTGTGTTGTTTTATTGAACACCCTGCCTCCATCCCCGCCCCGTCCCCTCCCCTGAAAGTGTTTGGGTCATGGAGAGGGGGAGCTTGGCCTGGGCGGGGACATTAGTCGGGCACACCTCTGCTGCCCTTAGCTGGATAGGAATTAGACCTGTCCCCCAGGGGGTCAGCAGATGTCAGCACAAGACTCCCATTCCCCAAGACAGTCAACTCACTGAAGCAGCCCAACTTGGGTATGCAAGAGTAAACTCAGCCTACACCACTTGAGTTCTGTTCAGACTGGATCGTAAGGGACTGAGGGGCTATGATGTGTCCGCACGTGCAAATCATTACACTGTCACTGCACTTCACCATCTCTATTTTTTAGATGATTTGCCACAAGTCTTTTAAATAAGCACTACAACTACCCCAACCACACCCGCCTCCAGATATCAGATACTTGCCAGTGTGAACAGGCAAG
The DNA here is from genome assembly GCF_019320065.1 of Cervus canadensis. Taxonomy (NCBI): domain Eukaryota; kingdom Metazoa; phylum Chordata; class Mammalia; order Artiodactyla; family Cervidae; genus Cervus; species Cervus canadensis. The sequence goes on from NC_057386.1 coordinate 71,404,103, forward strand.
AGGCAACACTTTTCGTGCAGAGATCACGTGCCTCGTGTCTTCCTGCAAATATGCCTTATGCCTTCCCAGGAGCTGGAATTGGGATCTCGCTGGTGTCGCCTTCGTGAGATCTGACACCTCCGGTCACATGTCCTTCGCAGATCCCCAAAGACCTAGACAATGAGCGTCATCATTAACCAACATTTGCAACAAGCCCTCTGGTCAGAAGAGAGACCCATCCGTTATTATCAAAACACGCTGTGTGTCTGGCTTGATAATAGGTGCTAAAGGGCAAACAAGGAATAAAACATAATTCCACCCTCGGGAAATGTACGTCCAAGCTCTACCAGAGTTTAATCTTCCTGGCGCTTCTGAATCAGAGGCCCCGTTCACAAGGCACTTATGTTCTAAGAAAGAGAAAGAAGCATCTGTCACTGGGCACAGAAAGACACACCATTTTCAAAGCATAATTATTCATGTTTAGCTGAACTGATGGTGTAATTAAAAGAATGAAAAATGACATTTTACTTAACACAGGAACAAGAACACCTCTTGTTTTTAAAAACACGTTTATCTTTGAAACTCACAGCTTGCCAAGAGAGGTGGCATGACTGTCCTGAACGGGCGAGGGGTGGAGCGACCCAGCAGGAGCTCGGGAGTCAAGTGTCGGGGGGCAGTGCAGTGGGGAGTCCCTAGGCTCTTGCCCGGTCAGGGGAGCCCTCCTCAAACACTCCCCCAGACAGAGGAAGTGGCACCCACCGTCAGATCCCATTTTGGTTCACTCTTGGGGCTGATTAGGTGGGATGGGGGGAGGGTAAGAGGAAGGGGAGTGGGGCGATGATCATTCAAGACTACCAGTAAATGGGAAATGCCTAGCACGTGCTCATCTGGGAATTCAATGTGGTTTATTCCCACTGTCCCCCTCTAAATGTTAGTGTACGTATTTTTTAAAAAGCCATGTATTTCCTTGGTTGGTTTCGTGCTCACTGCCCTTCCTGGAAGCCCAGTCACGCCCATTACCTGCGGCCCCAGCCAGTTGTGGCTTTGCCAGTTAGAACCCCCTTTCCTCCGGGATCTAAGGAGTTCCCAAGCCTGACCCACTGGCGAGGATGCCGAGTGAACCCTGATGCTTTTGCAGGTGTAGACTTCCCATGCAGTGCTAACGGTCCCCTGTGTAATAGTTTATGTTCTAGGCTGACCAAGTAGAAGAATACTTTGACAAAATTGCTAATGCCTTCTGGCTATACAGTGAGTCTTTTTTGTTTTTGTTTCCCCTTCACCATCTCAGAGAAGTAATTTGTCAGAGAGTGCCTTTATGATAAATAACGGGAACATAGAAAACCCTTTCCCTCTGCCTGAGCAGCGAAAGAAAGATTGAGCCGTGGGTCACAGAAACGTCCTTAACGTGAAACAGACTGCCGATGTCTAAATTGCTTTTCTGTGATGGGACTGCTTGTACTCTATATCCTGTTCATAATGCAGATCAAATAAGATTATACTATTATTTTTCTTTTGCCGTAGCTCAGGACAGTGGTGAGTTTCAGACTCCTCTAGGTAAGGCCCAGCTTGGCGTAGGGGTTGTGTGTGCACCTGACCTGGGAATGGGCTTTATAGTTCTCTTGCGTGCACTCTTCTGTGAGCTGAGGTTCCGAGGCTAACGGCGGGCTTGGCGCTGAGGAGCAGTGCACGGGCACTGGGTGTGTTGGGCTCTGCTGAAATCCTCTCCAAACCCTCCGGGGACAGTTCACTCCCGGGCCCTGCCCTTGCAGGCGCCAGTCCAGAGCCGAGGCAGCCACTTTTGCATTTGCATCCTCTTGGTAAAGAGAGCATACACGCTACAGCCATCATACCAACCACCGACTCGAGCCCGGCAGCTTCTACAGAGCGACGCTCAGCAACCTCTGTGAACCTGCCCCTCCCTTGCCCTCCATGCCCCTCTGGACAGCCAGGGGGCCCGGGGGCAGCGTAGCTTCACTGCCTAGGATGGAGAGGCCCAGACTTTGTCCCGGGGCACAGCCCGCCCATCAGGTGACGGAGCTGGGCCTGCAATCGGCCCTGCTAGAATCTGCCTAAACGACTTGTAGAGACCAGTCCAGTAAGGAATCCGTGCCCACTATGGGCTTCTCTACCGAGCACTGCAGAGAATGCAGAAGGAAGGGGAGTCCTGCCCGCTGAGAGCTTATGATCCCTTTGGATGACTATTATTTCCATGATGTAATAACATTAATCATTAATAATGCATTAATGATGTCTTCAAGATCCAGATAGCAGCTGTCTCCCTCGCCCTGATCCCTCATTCCTAGACAGGCGGGTGGGTGGGTCTCCTTCTCCTGAGCCCCAGTGATGCTTCTCACCTCCCCTCCCTGGTGGAGAGAAACCCAGTGCTGTAGGAGAGACAGGTTTTAGGAGTCCAGATCTCTGTATCTACAGCACACTTGCTCCCACACGCAGACACACACACACACAGGCCTTCTCAATCCTAACCACCCTTTAATCAGCACGATTCTGACCCCTACGACTCTCTGCTGGAGGTAGCTCTCCCCTATAAGCTGTTCTTCAAAACTCTGAGCCTTTCTGCGTGTGCTTGATGTGGTGCATGAAAAGTCGATTCTTTGTGTTGCTCCCATCTAGAGGGGAGGTCTTGAGGGTGAGCCCTCGGCCGCAGCTGGTGGGAGGCGGGGAGGGCTCCGAGGGGCCGGGCGGGGGGTCCTGGAGGGGAGAACAGCTTAGCTGGGCGCCCCCCTCCAACCCGGCACTGGCTCTGCTCCCCTTCCTGGGGGCTGGCATCCGCAGGTGCAGCCAGGAGACCCCCCCACCCCACCCCGCACCCCCCGAGCAGGCTAAGGGATGGCTCTGTCTGCAGCAGAGCCACCGAGGGTCCCCAGGAGGTGGCAGGGCCAGGTTGGGCAGGGGGCAGGTCGGGTCTCGGAGCCGGGAGGGCGGCCGAGGGCAGGCTGGCGAGGCGGGGATCAGCCGGGGAGGGTACCTCCCGGACCCCGCGGGGCTGACCCTCTCCCGTACTTGCTTCCCCCCCTCCCCCGGCAGGTGCCCATTCTGCATTTATTCCACCAACCGCCCTGCCGCCATGGAGTGCCACGTGAAGACCCACTACAAGATGGAGTACAAGTGCCGGATCTGCCAGACGGTGAAGGCCAACCAGCTGGAGCTGGAGACGCACACCCGCGCGCATCGCCTGGGCAACCACTACAAGTGCGACCAGTGCGGCTACCTGTCCAAGACCGCCAACAAGCTCATCGAGCACGTGCGCGTGCACACCGGGGAGCGGCCCTTCCACTGTGACCAGTGCAGCTACAGCTGCAAACGCAAGGACAATCTCAACCTGCACAAGAAGCTGAAGCACGCCCCGCGCCAGACCTTCAGCTGCGAAGAGTGCCTGTTCAAGACCACTCATCCCTTCGTCTTCAGCCGCCACGTCAAGAAGCATCAGAGCGCGGACAGCCCCGAGGAGGACAAGAAGGGCCCGGGCCCGGCCTCCCAGGAAGCCGGCGGCCCCGGGGCCCCGCTGCTGGTGGTTGGGAGCGCCCGCCACCTGCTGTCTCCGCTGTCGGTCATGTCCGCCTCGCAGGCCCTGCAGACCGTGGCCCTGTCGGCCGCCCACGGCGGAGGCGGCGGCGGCTCCGAGCCCAACCTGGCACTCAAGGCCATGCCCTTGAACGGCTCCCCTCTGCGCTTTGACAAGTACCGGAACTCGGACTTCGCCCATCTCATTCCCTTGACGATGTTATACCCTAAGAACCAGTTGGATCTCACATTCCACCCTCCCCGACCTCAGACTGCGCCGCCCAGCATCCCCTCGCCCAAACACTCCTTCCTCGCCTATCTGGGACTGAGAGAGAGAGCCGAGACTGTCTGAGGGCAGCCGGGCTCCGTACCAAAAACCAAGAGACAGAGACAAACAAAAACAGACAAAACCCATGAAACTTAAAACACAACCCCAGCAGGTGTACATTGCTGCAAAAACCTACAGACCCGCCCGGGTCTGAACCACCTGTACTGTATATCTTTAGTAAGGAATAGAGAATTGGCTCTGTGTGTATACCTATTGCATTGACCTGAAAGCTGCTTTATCCAATCTTCAGAGAGGTGACCTACTACATCGTCTACCTTCAGAGGCATGCCTCCCCAGCCACCCACTCCCACTCTCGGCCCTTCTCCTTACTTTGAAAGGAAACCTGTCTTGTTAAACCCTAAAGAGAGTGTCCTTAATAGCAGTCAGCACTTGTAAGCTTCCATACCGGTGCATTTTGTTTTCTGTTGGGCGAATGGGGCATGTGGGCGTTTGTGGATTCGGAAAAAGACAGCCGTGTGTCGCGTGCCATGACATTTGCACCTTCTTTGTACTGGCTTCTTTCACAGCGATGAACGTTGTTTGCCCTCCTGGGTGGTTCATGCGCTGCAGTCGCTCCCGGAGCTCCTTCATCACCTTTCCCCTCTCTATTTTGTGGCTGCAGAGTGGTAGGGCCTGGTGCTTACTCGATGAAGGAATGGTAGACAGCTCAGTGCTGCCTGCGATTTCGCCAGAGTCCTGGAGATCTTGTGCTCGCATCTCTGGTTATGAAGAGAGCAATCGAGAGCCCCTACCTGGAAGAAATAGCTTGCAGCACTGCAGCCAACATCACAAAACTCAAGTGTGATTTGTGTGTGTGCCCATACGTATACAATGTGTATGGTACACACACAGTGCATCATTTTTTAAGGGCAGATTAAATATATATATATGTGTGATGTATTAAGTCAGTGGTTACCATTTGTTTGCAGGAAAAGAAAAAAAAAATGTATGAGTGAAAATTTTTATGGTTGATAAATCCAGCCAAGGAGATTAAAAGGGGTTTGGATAGATTCTGGGTATAAATGCTCAGACTAAAAAAAAAAAAAAAGAAACGGCAGTTTTGCACAGTGCTTTGGTCTTGCACTAGTTTTTGTTTCTCATCTGCAAAAAAAGTAAACTAAAAGGAAGAAAATGTACCTTTTTTATGGAATGAGTAGACTGTATGTTTGAAACTTCTGTCATAACCTCTTTGACATATAACAACCCAACAAAAAGGTGCTGTTTAGTCCTACCATTCAGTTTATGCCCCTGAGACGTTTCCATTGTGTTTGCAAATTGTCTGGCTATAGCGGTGTTCTCCATGTTATTAGTAATTCTGTATTCCATTTTGTTAACGCCTGGTAGATATAACCTGCTAGGAGGCTAACTTTATACTTATTTAAAGCTCTTCTTTTGTGGTCATTAAAATGGCAACTTATGTGCAGCACTTTATTGCAGCAAGAAGCAGGTGTGGATTGGTTGTACAACCCCTCACTATTCTTAAAAAGTCAGGGGTGATGTAAAAAGAAGGAAAGAATCTTTGGCGAAACATGTTAATGGCTTGTATTTTTAAGACAACAGAATTTCCAGTATGAAACAGGCTAAAAGAGCAGGAAGAAATGTGCTTTGTATGATAATGGGAAGTTTGGAATATAAAAGTTTATATATTATTTATCTGTTGAAGAACCGGTGTACAGGAGGAATGCTTTCTTACTGCATTGCTGTTTTCCATCATGTGTTACCCTAGAGGTGGGGATTTTTTTTTTTCCCCCATCTGTTTCATCCGGAGGGAAATAAAAGCATCCGGAATTTTCTTCCTCTAGTGGGTTTGCTTCACCGAAAGCTCCCCCTTGTACAGTTCTACAGGAAGCCGGAAGTCTGTACCTCTGTCCACACCACGGTCCTGCCCACACCCACCCTTCCTCCCCCAGACCCAGCAGGTATGCTGCGCTTCCCTTGCCAGTCATCCAGCCCTGGCAAACCTGTTTACACTACGGAGTTGTCCCCGGGGGGCAGGGAGGCTGAGCCAGCGAGGGCGGGAAGCTCCCGCACCCTGGGTCCCTCTCCAGCAGAGATGTCTGTTCCTGGCCACGTTTGACATGTCACACACTGTCGCCTCGGCCAGACATGGCATACAGTGCCTCGGGCAAAGGCGCTATAGACAGGTATGGGCAACACACTCCAAGAATACTGGGCTTGTGGGTGGGTTGGTGTTTTTTTCAAGTCACGTCTTTACCCCCATGTAATGGAGAATGTGCCACTTGGCTAATCACGTGCTTTTCACAATTACAAGTTCAGTGATGACAGAAGGGAGGGCCATGGGGACCCACAGAGGCTGGCAGGAGGGCGAGCCCCACGTGAGCCACGGCAGGTTAAAAACCTGAAGGGTGGCCCTGACGGGACAGCGGACTTCACAGCGTGCCACTTGTGCAATACGAGGTCCTAGGGTAAAACTTTCAAGATCAAGAGGGGTGTTGGAAGGAGACAGTTACCGCTCAGATGTGTGCCACTGAACTTGTATTTGAATGACTTAGTGATGCTTAATGTAATTGGGCAACTTTTTTAGCACTTTGGAAAGAGTCATCAATCTTTCTGGTAAATTATAAAAGTTTTCTGAGTGAGAAAAGGTGTGTTTGGAGTTTGTTTGACTTTTTATATTATTATTATTGTTATTAATAAAGAAAAATCTACAGCATTTTTCAGATTCCACTGAGGTAATACATACCCCTGAATTTGGTTTGCAGTTTGATACTCAGGGAAGGATGTATTCCATAGATATCCTTTCCGCGTAAAACACTAATGTCTTTGAGATAGTCACCTGCCAACTAACTTTGATTCTGTTTTCACTATGCATTCTTCAATGAAAGCTAGCTTATTTTTCCATATAGTGATACAGTTAGAGTTCTCTGCACTTTCTTCTCTCCTTTTTTTAACTCCTCGTATTATGTTCAGATGATCATACTGTCAAGGTTTATGTACATTACTGAAAATTTGTATTGTATAAAGCTTTTTGCATTACAAGGCTGTACAGGGTCATTTTGACAGTAACTGGTATATTCCTTTGCATCTTATGTTGCATTGCCAATTTCTAGTGTATCCAGTTTGGAAGTATAATATACTCTAATTAAAAAAAAAGGTTGGCTATACTTTTGTTTCTTTTTCTTTCTTGGGTGCCATTCTTGGCTACTTGTTAATCTGAGTTTTGTCTTGCTGTGTTCTGATATTCGAATTTCAGTGTATTTTAGGTAAGTTTAGTCGCCAAGTCACGTGTGACTCTTTGCGACCCCGTGGACTGTAGCCCACCAGGCTCCTCTGTCCATGAATTCTCCAGGCAAGAATACTGGAGTGTGTTGCCATTCCTTTCTCCAGGGGATCTTCCCAACCCAGGGATTGAACTCAGATCTCCTATACTACAGGCAGATTCTTTACTGTCTGAGCCACCAGGAAAGCCCTGGAAGTGCTCACTGCTAGTTACAACTATTGCAAAATGCAAGTTTTAAACAGCCAAGGTTCTAATGCAAACTGCTATTATGTAAATCACTCAAGGCCATTGGTATTGAGACCATCTCATCCATCAGTGCAGCTGCAAGCCGGCTCCTTCCAGAAAACACTTAGTGACTTTGGAAAGTGTACACCAGCCTTACCCTCTCCTGCTTCACAGCATCTTATTGACCCCATGGCCAAAGAGGGGACTACAGATTGTTTGTCTTAATGAAGTCTAGCAACTATAAGAACTGTAATTAAAGTGGTATGTTTTATAAGCTAAATAATAATCTATCCACATGCAAGTACTAGTTCCCCATTCAAAGGAAGGTACTGGAGAAAGAAACTGAGGCCCAAAGAGAGAGAGAGCAAGCGAGAGTGACAGCAAGCAAGCAAGCACACTGATAAATGCAAACAATGTTTTAAAACCCCATTTTAAAGTTCTGTTAGAGCTTCCCCGTGAATCTGTGATGGTCGATGAAAAATACAAGGCAGCAGAAGAATTTGCTGGTTCACAACTTGCTTATTAACATCCTTTACTTGCAAGAAATTACAAACTGCTTCACTTTAACATTTAAAAGATGAAATTGACTTTTTATAAAATGAGATAATGTAGGAGAAGCCACTTTGAAAATGGCCAATCATTAATCAGACACTATACTCCCCTTCATGTTTTCATCCAGTAACTGTCTTAGGTGACTGAATAATCTTCTCTCCCTTGATTCAAATACTCAGTTGTGTTGGGGGATGGTTGGTGTTTATTGAAAACATTAAAATAAGTCAGACTTCTCCGCTTTTTGCTAGCACCACAGGCAGACATGACATCTCATTTTGTGTATGTATTTTTTTCCCTTAGATTTCACATCTACCTCACATTTTCCCTTCGGTTGAGAAAAGCCAGAAATAGAAAGAAAATAATCATCAGTTTGGTAATTGTTTCCCCTGCTAATGAGCTTTCAGTAATGTTGAAAAGCGGATGGGATGGGAGCCATCCAGGACAGGACAGGCCTCATCCTCTTCCATCCTCATTTACTCAGATCCATGCTCAGGGACCCGGCACCTCCACCCAGCTATGTGGCCCCTGTTGGGATTTCATCCAACATCATACATCCTTTTACTACTGTCATGTTAAATAGACTGTACGCTAAGACTCAAGGCCATGTTTTCTATAGTGTGTCTACAGCTGACTGGTCCCGTATGGTGGACACCAGAAACTGTCCTTGACCATTTCAGAGAGCCACAGGGCAGGTCATGGGAACAAGGAGAGATGTCAAGGCTGATGACCACTGGTACCTCCATACCCACCGTCAGAAGCGTCACATGAGAGCCCCTTGCTGCCAAAGGTCACAGGGGGCTCGTGAAGGATTTGCAGCCGAAGGCACATCTCCTTAGTGGCCCAAACACACAATCAAGTCACCTCAGTGCTTTCAATCCTTAGGGGTAACTCATAGAAGGGGAGGGAGCAGTGGGAGGGGACAGCAGCTGGGTGATTTCATCTGTTCGAAGTGGTTCATAAGCAGCCCTGGGGCGCATACAAAATAAACATAACTTCATCAGCTTTTTCATTCGTGCATGCCAAGTTGCTTCAGTCATGTCCGATTCTGTGACCCCCATGGACTATAGCCTGCCAGGTTCCTCTGTCCATGGGATTTTCCAGGCAAGAATACTGGAGTGGGTTGCCATGTCCTCCCCCAGGGGATCTTCCCAACCCAGGGATGGAAACCACATCTCCTGCCTCGGCAGGCAGATTCTTTACTACCAGCACCACCTGAAAAGCCCACTAAGAGAAGGTAAAACTGGAATCCTTCCCAACAGTGCCTTAGGACCTGTGAGCAAAAAATCATAGGAATACTCTTGGGATTCAGACTGCATTCCAAGGTGTTACCGACCTCAGATGTTCAAGAGACCCCAGCAACACTCTTACATATAGGGCTCTCAGAACAGAAGAATCCCACACAAAATGAGGTTTATTTTGCAAGTAATTACAATTCACTAAGAAAGCAAATGCCCATAATGCTGACCCCGGGGTAAATAAAGTGTGGCTCTGTGGACTAAGGGGCCCATTCTTCTGTCCAAGGTCTGAATGGTCTGAGGTTATCCATCAGGGCCTCTTCTTTATGAGTTAGCTGTTCTCCCATCCATAATTCTTGCCAGCTGGATCTGTAAAATAGGAAAATGTAAATCCTGCTTATGTTGGTAGGAGCTGCAAAGGAGAAAGGAAAAGTCAATTGCTATATTGCATTGGAATTCTTTTCTGATGGAGTGAAGGTAAGTGTAAGTTAATTCGTTTTCAACAGAGTTATAGAACTTGAGCAGAGAATTTATCCCAGTTCATACGTCAATTATTTTCGCCTACACCAGTCCCTAGAGGTAGCCTTCCAGCCTCTTTAGTGAGAATGTCTGGATGACAGAGAAGGTTTTCCAACCATGAAACACATTCCCGTGGAGTTAGATCACCTGAATTTGAAGTCTGATTAGGAAGCACCTTATAAAAAGGAAGATTGAACTAGATGGTCTCTAAGATCCCTTCCCACCCTAACAGATAACATGTATGATGATTCCATGACTCTTTCTGAACAAGCAAAAGTCAATCTGAAGCAAAAGTGGTCACCAAGCAGAATCCTCGCAAGGCAGTTATAGCAAAAATGGCACCTCAACATTTTCAAGCCACAAGAGACTTAAGGGAGAAAACAATGCCTAAAAATATTTTTTTTGCCCACTTCAGAATTAGGGAGATCTAAAATGTGTGTCTTCTGATTAAACATTAAGCATCATGCTTGGATTGTTTGCAGTCATCTTGAGGGTGGCTCGGGCTTCCCAGGTGGCTCAGATGGTAAAGAGTTTGCCTGCCAAGCAGGAAAGGTGGGTTCGATCACTGGGTTGGGACGACCCCTTGGAGAAAGAAATGGCAACCCACTCCAGTATTCTTGCCTGGAAACTCCCAAGGACAGAGGGGCTTGGTGGACTGCAATCCATGGGGTCGCAGAGTCAGACACAACTTAGCAATTAAACACCACCACCAAAAAAAAAAAAAAAAGCTTCACCTAAGTATGGGTACTTAATCTGCTTAGATGAGTTGGGGGTAGCCAGGTGCGATGGAAAGGTTTTGCCTTGGCCATCATCATCTCTCTAATCCACCCCCTCCTTTTCCCACCACTTGCTTCCAACCTCCACCAGGTGAAAGCTCTCTGCCAACCAGGTGTCAGGTGTTTTCTGGAGAAGAGCAAATGCTTTTCTTTTAATAGATAATGAAAGGCACTTTAGTTTTATCATAAAGAATATATTGTTCTCATTTTGCCACTTGTTCAGAAAGACTCTGGACCCAAGTACTCTAAGCACATTATCAATGCTTACAGGCACTTTCATTGGATGGAAAGACTGCACGTGCTTTCCAGAGACACAGGAAAATTACTGACCTATGCCCCTCATCAGACAAGTAAGACCAAGAGCAAACACCGGGCTAGAACCAGGGACATTTATCTAGCCATCCTTCAGCCTGAATTCCAGAACAATGTCTCTCCAGTCTCAAAGATTTCTAGATAGGAAATGTCATCACCTGGCTTTAGAGTTCTTTTATTTTTAATTGCAATTTCTAATTAGTGGTCCACAGACTTCTCAGTGTGTATTTCAGAGGACAATCACACCGCCTCATTCCCTTATGCCCCTCTTCAAATAGAAGGTCTGTTAGAACATTCTCCACACAATGAGTTTGATCAACATTTATAGTCTGCCCCCTTCTTTTTTTAGGGGCTTCCCTGGTGGCTCAGAGGTTAAAGCATCTGCCTGCAATGTGGGAGACCCAGGTTCGATCCCTGGGTCAGGAAGATCCCCTGAAGAAGAAAATGGCAACCCACTCCAGTATTCTTGCCTGGAGAATCCCATGGAGAGAGGAGCCTGGTAGGCTACAGTCCACCGGGTTGCAAAGAGTTGGACACGACTGAGCAACTTCACTTTCACTTTCCCTTCTTTTATCTTGGTATTTTCCGGGTTCCCCTAAAAAAGTGAACGATGAGATTTATTTTTGGAAGTAATTCCAGAAACAAAAGTGGGAAACTAGAAAGAGTGAAGCTGATAAGAGGGGAGAGCCAATCCCAGGGCGCTTTGGCAAGATAGTTACTGCAGTGAGCAACTGGATTCAGTCACCGTGGGAACCTCCTGAGGAGCCGTGTAAAAGTGTCTCCGGATTGACAAGTCACATGAGAGAAGGCAGAAGGGGCCAGAGTGGCCGCAGTCTGTGTCAGTTCCCTCGCACTTCCAGCTTTGCCCGTGATTTGGAATGACTGAGAAGTTCCCCACAGCCAGCCACAGAGGCGGCAAAGAAGCCACTGGTGCAGAATGTAAGAGATTGTTGGAGAGGTGCTGTCAGCCACACCTGACCGTTACTGCAGCAAAGGCTGGAAAAAAGCAGATAAGTCTGTGAGAGGCAGAGCCATAGGTATCTGATAAGATAGTCATATTTGGCATAAACGTTGACATCCCTTTATTAGCCTCTAAACCAATGTTGGCTGTACATCCAACCTATTCGGTTAGCTTGTTGACCTTCTCCTTTCCCCCACTGGGAGCTGGGAAGAACTAAGACAGTGTTGGCTTGTGGTGTTTCGGAAGGAAAGAGGTGGGCCTGAGAAGCAGGTATTAATAAAGGCTCTCCCACCTGTATATCCAGAGAGAAACTATAAAGTCTCTTTAGAGCCCTCCCTCCTCTGGATTCCCCTTTTGATTTCTCTAATGAGACTGAGTCCTTCTGGGACTTGACTGAGAGGAAGTTGCTTGACAGGGACGTGGGCTGTCCCCCACCTCAGCCTCCTGGACTGGGAAAGCCACTTGAGAGCCACATAAAGCAGCCACGCCTCAGGCTTCGCGGCCAGCCTCAAGCCCAAGCAAAAAGCATCCTGGTGGCTCTCACAGGTCCTAACTGATCACGAATGCTGGTCCAACGAAGGGGCTGGCAGCCAGAACTCATCTGAGAATAAAAGCGCTGCATTCACCTGGCGTTTTCTTTATACATGAACCTCCCAGAGGAACGAACGTGGGGCTGAGCAGGGAGGTATCTGCTCTCGTGGAAAATAGCTAATTGAAAACTTCTGTAAAGATTTACTTATTTATTTCAGCTCCTGGCTGCCCACGGCCTTCTCCACTGTGAAGGAGGGGCTGCTCCTCCTTGCGGTGTGTGGGCTTCTCTTACTGCGGCGCGTGGGCTCTGGGCGCGCCGGCTGCAGGAGCCGCAGTGTGTGGGTTCCGAGTCTTGCTCCACGGTCGTGTGGGATCTTCCTGGACCAGGGGTCGAACCAGTGTCCCTTAAACTGCAAGGTGCATTCTTAACCACTGGACTACCAGGGAAGCCCCAATTGAAAATTGAAATGTTCAAGGTATTTCATCTTTTTTTTTTTCCACCTGTTACCCACAGTTGGGCTTTATCTGGTGGCTCAGCAGTAAAGAACCTGCCTGCCAATGCAGGATCCCCTGGAGAAGGAAATGGCAACCCACTCCAGTATTCTTGCCTGCAGAATCCCTTGAACAGAGGAGCCTGGTGGGCCACAGTCCATGGGGTTGCCAAAGAGTCAGACACGACCGAGACAAACCACCACCAAGAACCCACAGCTGGCGGTCCTTTTACTAAGACTGGGCTAAGCGTGGTTACACAGAGCATGCGCAGACAGCACGCACAGCGTACAGTGCAGATACAAACATAATAGACTTGCATTTGTGTGAGAGCAGCCAGAGGGAAGACCATTTTATTCTGGGATTCACACTATTAAAAGATAATATTTTTCATTCTTCCTTTGTGCTGCTAAAAATAAATACAGGCTAATGAAAGAGTATCATGTGAAAAGAATAATTAAGGGTCGAAGAAATCTTATTAATAAAATACTTTCTTGCCTATCTTTTCTACAATTAAATAAATGGGCATAGCAATGGGTCATCATCATACTATTGGTCAAGGTCCCATCTCTTTAACAGCATCAGACAAAGACACAGCAGCCATCACCAAATATGCAAGGGTTTTGGTTACACGACGAGGCTATATGTCTTTTTAAATGGGCAGAATAAAAATTCCCTGTTGATGAAGGGACGTTATAATTTGACCTGTCTGCCCATAAGGTAGGCTAAATTGTGTTCACCCAGGATTTTGTGGGGCTTCCCTGGTGGCTCAGATGGTAAAGAATCTGCCTGCAATGCAGGAGACCTGGGTTTGATCCTTAGGTTTGGGAAGATCCCCTGGAGAAGGGAATGGCAACCCACTCCAGTATTCTCGCTTGGAAAACCCCATGGACAGAGTAGCCTGGCAGACTACAGTCCATGGGGTCACAAAGAGTTGGACACGACTCAGGGACTAACATTTTCACAATGATTTGGCTCATGGGATCCTGTCTTTATATGTGAACCCCTCACATTACCCATAATCCACTGCCTCCCTCATTATTATCCTCTGCACCTGTTCTCCACAACCCAGAGTTTCCATCCCCGTCGCCAGGTTCTAAAGCAAGCCTACACAACCCATCACTTCTTCCCCCACACCCCAGAGTCCACTTCCACTCTAACCTTGACCAATTTCTCGCTTTTCTTTCATTATTTAGTGAGCAATCGATACGTGGACAGTCAAGTGCTGGCAGCTGGGAAGAAACAGAGATAAATGAGACACAGTCCCTAAATTTAGGCATTTGCTGGGCTGTGCTGGGCTCAGTCACTAAGCCATGTCCGACTCTTCTGCAACCCTATGTAGCCCGCCAGGCTCCTCTGTCCATGCGATTCTCCAGGCAAGAATACTGGAGGGGGTTGCCATTTCCTCCTCCCGGGGATCTTCCTGACCCAGGGATGGAACCCACATCTCCTGCATTGCAGGCAGATTCTTTACCACTGAGCCACCTGGGAAGCCCTTTTCAAAGTGTTTGCCAACCCACAGAAGAAACGCACACTTGAGCAAATGCACTATAATAGCAGGAAAAAAATACGCATGTATTGCTATAGAAATATTGAATAAAGAGCGACTACTTACCACCAGGGTGACAGGAGGCTTTCTGGGGAATGGAGAAAGCCAACTGCAGTCTCAAGACTGAGTAGGATTCTCCGAGGCGGGAAGAGTGGGGAGGGCATTCCAGATTGAGAGAACAGCTTGAGGAAAAGCAAGAAGGTGAGAAACTGCATGGTGGGTTCTGTTGTGCTAGAAGATGATAATGAAACCAAACAAAGCCAGCTTGTGTAGGGCTCTGAATCCCTTGTTAAGGAGTCTGAACATCTAAATGACTCTCTAGTTAACAAGAACTAAGAAAAAAAAATTGAGAAGGAGAATGGCAGGATCTGACCTGTATTTTAGGAAGATAATTCTAGCGGTGCTACAGGGAAGGAGGACAAAACGGGCAGAGAGACATGGTTGGTTCAGATATGCTAAACTGGAACCACCGTCTTCTCCCTGAGATGTGCCACCTAACCGCGTGCTCTTTAGACGGGGGGTCCCCAACCTCTGCGATCTAATGCCTGATGATCCACGGTGGAGCTGCTGTCATAATAATAGAAGTAAAGTGCACAACAAATGTAATGTGCTTGAATCTTCCTCAAACCACCCCCCCCGCCCCCAGTCAGTGGAAAAACTGTCTTCCACAAAACCAGTCCTTGGTGCCAAAAAGGTTGAGGACCACTGCTCTAGATCAATAAGGGACATCCACCCTCCAAGTTACCTGAGCTACAGGGGTCAACTTTGCCCCTTCTATCTCTCCTCTTCCTTTCTCTTGTTCCCTTTCTTTGGACAGCTAATGCATCAAAGTCCTGTTCATTTTATCTGCCAAGTATTTTATAAATCTCTCCTGCCTTTCCCCTCTTAACATCTGGGTGCAGGGCCTCGGCATCCTTGCCTAGGGTCCAGAAGTAATTTCCTCTCTGAGTAGGTCATTCCTGGGTCATAAAGGTTGTGGAAAATGTTATTATTCTAGAGCTCAGACAAAGCTCATGATCAGGCTTGTGGGCCCAAAGGTGGTTTTTGGAGCCAGTGGGGCAGGTGATAACACCATGGCAGCAAGAGCAACAGTAGCAAACGCACCAAAGACAGAACCTTGGGAGATGCCAGCTTCCCAGGGGAAGGAGGGGGAGGCAACACGGGAGACCAAAGAGCGACAATCAGAGAAGTCACGGCAGAGCACAGTGCTTTCAGGGGAGCTGTGGTGAGAGGGCCCTCTAAGTGAAATCCCTAAGGAAGAGGAGGTTGAGGTTGAATCCCACAGCCTTGACCAATGATCTCCAGCCCTTGGTGATTTTTCAGGATACAGTGTTAGTGACAGGTTAGGGGTGGAAACCAAATTGCCACATGTTCCAGAATGAATTGCTGGTAAGCAGCTGGTGACAAGGAGAAGAGTCTGCCCTTGTATCAGGTTTGGTTGTTATTTTTTAGTCACCGAGTTGGGTCCAACTCTTTGCAACTCCATGGACTATAGCCCACCAGATGCCTCTGTCCACGGGGTTTCCCAGGCAAGAATACTGGAGTGAGTGGCTACTTCCTTCTCCAGGGATCTTCCCGACCCAGAGATTGAACCTGCATCTCCTGCATTGGCAGGTGAGTTCTTTACCACTGAGCCATCAGGGAAGCCCTATTAAGTTTGATAGTGAAAGAAAAAAATCACATGTGCCTCATACTTGCCCAAAGATACTGAACCCTCCCTTCCCTCTCGGGGAGCCCTAACCTCTCCTGACCCCCACTTCACAGTCCTTCGAAGAAGAGAATAATCTACAATCCCAGCCACACTCCACACCAATTTTCCACATCATTTTTTGGTATAATTCATCCTTTGAAGTGCATCCGGTCTGTCTTCATGCCCTGCTCTTGCTGTCTGCCTGGACAAGTTTCTGTCAGTCAAAGACATCCACAGGAAATGGACTGCGTGGGTAAAATTCAGTAGTGCTTCTAAATACAACTTCCCTCTAGCTCAGACGGTAAAGAATCTGCCTGCAAAGCAGAAGCCAGGTTCGATCCCTGGGTTGGTAAGGTCCTCTGGAGAAGGGAATGGCAACCCACTCCAGTATTCTTGCCTGGAGAATCCCATGGACAGAGGAGCCTGGTGGGCTACAGCCCATAGGGTCGCAAAGAGTCAGACATGACCGAGTGACCAAATACACATAGCACATTAAATTACAAGAGTCTGGAGAATTGAAAAAAAAAATAGTCAAAGAATGGAAAGTCATTCCTGCTCCCACCTTTCCACTATGCCCAGACTGATAAGATAAGGACTCCAGAGTGAAAAGTTACAGGGTTAGAAGGTAATATGATAGGTTTCTTAAAAAACTTGACGGAGGGACTTCCCTGGGGGTCTAGTGGTTAAGACTCTGTACATCCGCTGCAGGAGGTACAGGTTCGATTCTTGGTTGGGTAATGAAGGTCCCTCGGGCTACATGGTGCGGTCAAAAATTTTTTTAAATTAAAAAAAACAACAACAACAAGCCAATACAACACTGTAAAACAATTATCCTCCAATTAAAAATGAATAAATAAAATAAATTTTGTTGTGTTCAGTCCCTCAGTCCTGTCTGACTCTTTGTGACCCCATGGACTGCAGCACTCCAGGCTTCCCTGTTCTTCACCATCTCCTGGAGTTTGCTCTAACTCATGTCCACTGAGTTGGTGATGCCATCCAACCATCTCATCCTCTGTCATCCCCTTCTCCTCCTGCCTTCAATCTTTCCCAGCATCAGGGTCTTTTCCAAGGAGTCAGCTCTTATATCAGGTGGCCAAAGTACTGGAGCTTCAGCTTCAGCTTCAGTCCTTCCAGTGAATATTCAGAGTTGATTTCCTTTAGGACAGACTGGTTTGGTCTCCTTGCAGTCCAAGGGACTAACTTTAATAAAACAAAACGTGATAGATATGGCCAGAGAGGACAGACTCAGTTACCAACATCCAGAATACTAGACCACGGGGGTCTAATCTTGAAACTTAAAAGAGATTGTTTATGTTGGAGGCCTGGTCTCATGCTACCCTGACTGTTGCTTTCTGATGCATTGCAAAGTCCACCTTTATATGGAGCAGTGGATCTCCAGCCCTTCTGGGCTGTACACACTCCAGTTGAGGCAAAAGAGCTATAATTTAGCGACCCTGCTCTTACCTGCTGCCACCTTGCCAACAGGAAGAAAATAACTCTCATCAGACATAATGGAAAGAAAGGTACAGGGTTTTATGAGTTGGAAATGAAATAATCTGTTTCTTATTAAATATCATGAGAAAATTATTAATTCATGCCAGAAACACAAATATAAACATTATCATATTGAAAGCGTTTCTTCTGAAGAAGACCATCTGGCAGGGCCTCACACTTTGACAAACAAGAGTGTATGTGTCACCATGGCGGGCTCTTCCATTAAAGCAGTAAATTAGAGCAAGTGAAAATGGAAGGGTTTTTAAGGGGAGTACATTATTACAGTGATGGCATCTGCCAGATACTTGTCACATGTTTCTCTGGAGGTAGGCCTGCTTTTACAAATGCTGTTCTATGAACACTTAAATTTTCCAGACAAGGGGTGGTGATTATTTCAGAATTTCTCCCTTTAAAATTAGATTCTCAGGAGTTCCTTGTTGGTTCAGTGGCTAAGACTTGAGCTCTCAATGCAGGGGGCCTGGGTTCAATCCCTGGTCAGGGAACTAGATCCCACACTCTGCAACTAAGAGTTTGCAGCTAAAGATTCTGCATGCTGCAAGTAAGACCTGGTGCAGCCAAATATATACTTTTTAAGTTATTAAAAAATAATGATAAATAAAATTGGATTCTCTTCATGGGGACCAAATTCCAGAAGCGTCTTTACCCACGAATGTATAGAGCTTTCATTGTTTAACATAAATGTTGGTGAGAAGATGAAAGAAAGTGTAGGAAATTCAGAGAGAAGACACAATTATAGAGTAACCAAAAATTGAAAATATAGTATCCTGAAAATTTAAAGCAAATGCATGGTTCTTTTTCAGTAAAGCACAGTTTTAAAAACCTCCCACTGTCATTTTTTCTTTTTTTTTTTTTTGTAGGAAGGCAGGAGAGATCTATAATTTGGAAAACATGCCCCTCCCTGGAGACAGATAGAACAGTGGTTACACAGAAAGTGGAGGAAATCTTGCACTCCAGAAAGGAAGAAATGCTGATGGCAGCTTGAAGAAACACCCGATTCCCTTGATGATCCACATGAATGGTTTTCACTGTTTGCCCTACATTCTCAGAAGACTCGGAGGGACTTCCCTAGCGGTCCAGTGGCTAAGACTCTGAGCTTCCAATGCAAAGAATGCCAGTTCGATCCCTGATCAGGGAACTAAGGTCCCATAGGGCCGCATGGCAAAAATAAATAAAAGATCATCACAGATTGCTCATTAAAAATAGAAGACTCAACATCACTCATTATCAGAGAAATGCAAATCAAAACCTCAATAAGGTAACATTACACGCCAGTCAGAATGGCTGCTATCCAAAAGTCTACAAGCAATAAATGCTGGAGAGGGTGTGGAGAAAAGGGAACCCTCTTCCACTGTTGGTGGGAATGCAAACTAGTACAGCCACTATGGAGAACAGTGTGGAGATTCCTTAAAAAACTGGAAATAGAACTGCCATATGACCCAGCAATCCCACTCCTGGGCATACACACCAAGGAAACCAGATCTGAAAGAGACACGTGCACACCAATGTTCATCGCAGCACTATTTATAATAGCCAGGACATGGAAGCAACCTAGATGCCCATCAGCAGACGAATGGATAAGAAAGCTGTGGTACATATACACCATGGTATATTACTCAGCCATTAAAAAGAATCCATTTGAATCAGTTCTAATGAGATGGATGAAACTGGAGCCCATTATACACAGTGAAGTAAGCCAGAAAGATAAAGACCAATACAGTATACTAATGAATATATATGGAATTTAAAAAGATGGTAACAATAACCCCATATGCAAAACAGAAAAAGAGACACAGATGTATAGAACAGACTTTTAGACTCTGTGGGAGAAGGCAAGGGTGGGATGTTCTGAGAGAATAGCATTGAAACACGTATACTATCAAGGGTGAAACAGATCAGCAGCCCAGGTTGGATGCATGAGACAAGTGCTCAGGGCTGGTGCACTGGGAAGACCCAGAGGGATGGGATGGGGAGGGAGGAGGGAGAGGGGATCGGGATGGAGAACACATGTAAATCCATGGCTGATTCATGTCAATGTATGGCAAAAACCACTACAATATTGTAAAGTAATTGGCCTCCAGCTAATAAAAATAAATGGAAAACATAAAAATAAAATAAAATAAAATCTGTATTATGAAAGTTTAAAAAAAAAAAGAAGACTCTGATCTTAATTTTGCTCACATCCTGTGTCTTCACTTGCTCTGAGGTCCAACTGTTGGTAACCAGTGCTATGTTGGCACCTTTCCCAAATCTCTCTCCCCATGTCACACATCAAATCCCTGGGTGGACCTAGAGAATCTCCGAAGAACAATTCCTCAGTCTTGAAGAGCAGAGGTCGGCAGAGCTGACCCTGATAGGCTTCTACCACTTGAGAATTCATTCCCACCTTGGTGCTAACCCAAGACCAGCAGGCATCTACCTCCAAAGTTCAGTCGCTATGTATGGAGTGACCTGAAAAGGGTGACACATCAAAATGGTATTCATAGGATATACTGCATTTCCCCTTACCTAGGCCAGTCTCAAATGCCAGTGAGAGTACCACTAGCGTCTGTCAACAGAGGTCCGAATCTGTCTGGGCACTGGGGCTGCATGGCTAGTGGGGCTACTCAAGCCCTGTGTGCTGTGTGCTAAGTTACTCAATCATGTCCGACTCTGTGCAACCCCATGGACAGTTGCCTGCCAGGCTCCTCTGTCTATGGGGATTCTCCAGGCCAGAATACTGGAGTGGCTTGCCATGCCCTCCTCCAAGGGATCTTCCCAACCCAGAAATCAAACCCAGGTCTCCCACATTGTGGGTGGGTGCTTTACCGCTGAGCCACCAGGGAAGCCCATGAATGCTGGAGTGGAGTAGCCTATCCCTTCTCCTTGGATCTTCCTGACCCAGGAATTGAACCAGGGTCTCCTGCATTCCCGGTGGACTCTTCACCAGCTGAGCTACCAGCGAAGTCCACTCAAGCCCTAATCACTGTTCAGTCAGGAGAGTGAGTAATTCAGTTTACAGGCTGCATATGCTTACTGTCAATTCACAGAAACCACATTAGTGTGTATATCAGAGGTGGAAGAAACAGCCCACACACAATCCAAACCTCCTAGGAGAACTTGGACCTTTAATGCTAACATCTATATTCTTCATAGTTTAAAATGTTCAGTAACCATCTTTTGTGCTGTCCAAAAGGTAAGACACACACATGATAAATAAAAATCGACCCAACGACTATGTTTATGGAAGAATAAATCCTGTTTGCATCTTCTGCTTTTGTTTGCTCAAGGATGCTCTTTTGGGTGGAGCCTTTCCCAAGTCTCCCTCCTGTACGCCACATATCAACTCCAATGGGTGACCCAAGAGAATTTATGGAATGAATTCCTCAGGCTAGAATAATAAGCTTCTATGGTGTGGGTGGGGTGGGGGTTGGCAGAGCTTCATACACCAGATCTTAAGCCAAGGGTCCTGACCTGCTATAAGCTAGGTCACTGTGCTGTCCTCTTTATCTAAATTTATGATCTACTCAGAACAGCTCACTTGGTGACAAATTAGATTACAGAAATGAGTGAACAAACTATTTGCCTACGCTTCTTATAAGCTGTTAGTCATAAAAAAAGAATATTTAGGTAGGTAGACAAAGGATGAGCAAAAGAGAGAAAGACAGTTACAGAGAAATGCAAGACTTTGAAGCATCTAATTTCATTTCCTCATTATATAAAAGAAGAGAGAGAAGGTCAGAGAGGAGAGAGACACAGAATGAAACAAAGATATTTGCTTAAAATTTTATAAAAAAAATAATTGTTTCTATAACTCAGACTAATTCAAGAGAGTCTTGTGGTTCAGTTTCAGCATCAAATCACAGAAAAAAATAGTTTCACAGAAAAAATATAATTAACAGCAATTCAAGCTTCAGCTTCTTCATAAAATACCAAAGAAGGGAGTACATTCTTGATGTATATCCAAAGATCTTAAAGACCCTCTGAGGACATTGTCCTCACCTCGCCGGCAATGAATTCTTCCAAACTTTACTCTTCTCCCTCTCTCTAGAACCCCTTAGAGTTCCCCCCATGTTCAGGCCACATGGCCCCTTTTCTCTCCCCAGAACTTTATTACATAGGTCAATATAACCTTTCTGGTTTGTTCCTCACCACCCCACATCCTAGAACTAAAGGCTTGAGCCCTCAGATTGAAAGAGCCTATTGAGAAGGATAAGCTTACAAACTAAATTAACACAGAGAGATATCATAATAAAACTCCCGAAGAATCAAGATGACAAAGACAGTCCTAAAAGAGTCTACAAAAGAATGAGTCAGATCAATCATAGAAGTTTCAAAAAAAAATAATAATAGGACAAATAGCTTTGATATGCTCAAGAAAAATAAATATGAACTTAGAGTTTCATAATAAGCCAAATTTTTAATACTAGAGAGAGATGAAAATGAAGTCTCAGACACAAAAGCCCTCAGGAAAATTTATTATACACAGGTACTTTCTGGTGGAGAGAGGAAAACCTACCAGAGGATGTACTCCAGCAAGAAGAAAAATGAACCCAAAAGGTAATCAAGGGGGCAAAGGAGAATATATTCATTTTTTTAATTTTTGTAATTAAAAAGTAATTCATTAAACGGTTGGGGAAAAAAGTTGGAAATGGAAGTTAATTCTTTACTTTTATCTCCATTCCTTTTTACCTTTGTACAACATGTCATTACAGTTTACAAAATGCTTTCAGATAAACAATCAGTAGCTGTAATCACAGGACCTACAAAAATATGTTCTAAGACCATGCTGGGACAAACAATAATTCTAATAAAGTCTGAAAATGCCCTTCCTGGGGATGGTAATGCTCTTCTTGCTGTGGAAGCTGGTTGCCTCGCACCAGTCACCGTGATGACAGTGACGGTGGCTCTGAGAAGCGGTGGTGAGTGTCAGGTTTAGCAGACTGATGGTTTTTTCTTACTCTGTCTATCAAGTTGGACTAGAGTATGGATTGGTAGGGGAGGAGCTAAAGAGAGGTAAGAACTCTAACACTGCAGGCCAGCTGAGGCTCTGAAAAGGGACTCGTTAGAAGACCAGGCTAAGAGGGTGGAGGACTAAAAGCCTCCCGCTGCCAGGATGAAGCCAGTGGGACCCACTTCATTCAAGAGGCTTGCTGATGAGAGATCTCGGGCTATGCAGAGGCTTCTGTTGAAAGGCCCGTGGTCCTACTACCTATGATGACACACACCATGAATCTAGGGCTTGGAATCTCTTGCTTGAACTTTTTGACGCCATCCCGATGTGTGCCAGAGAAAGAGAGGCTGCCAAAAAGCAAGCATTTTCCCATCTCTAAAAATAAAAGGCAGGCACCACTTCAGGCCTTGCTGCCAAGACCCAGCCCTTCCCAGGATAAACAATAGGTAGCCAAGCTGACCGGAGGCAGGCACTGGGCCCTGAAGTAAGCCTAGGTCCAGCCTGAAATGCCAAGAGCGGGCGTGTGCAGCTGTTCAGCTAGAAGCCAGAGGGGGCCCTCCCTTCTCCACAGAGGATGGAGGGCAGCTCCGATGCCCCCAGCCAGAGACCAGGTGTGGCCCACTCGAGTTACCCCAGCAACCTTGACCCAGCTGAGGTCACAGAGTTCCCACCACCCCTGCCCCCAGAGCCCTCAGGGTGCACGGTGACAGATCTGAGGGCTTGTGGGGTCTTGTCCCGAGAAAGTTGCCTGGGAAGAAAAGTTCCACCGGGATCTATCTGCATTCATTACTCGGGGCTATGGCCATCACCTGTCAAAACCCATCACGCCCCGCTGAGGGCCCTCACCTGCTGGCTGCAGGCCCCACAAGCACCCTAGGCGGGGGTGATGCTGTAATAACTCATCCTTCCCACCCTAATTGCCTCCCAACTTGTCAAATGCTTCTGCACCGCTTGTTCCAGCCCCTGCGCCTTGTCATTAGGGTTCATATCTTCCCAAGACCATAAGCTTGGCTTTTTGCTCATTTGGGGTGTTAAAAAAAGGCTAAGGGGGGGTTAGGGGAGGAGAGGGACTAAATATAGCAAATATTTGCAGGCATAATCACTCCATAAACATGCTTCAGTGGAAGGGAGTGTAGGGCCGACCCAGATGACGGATGTCATTCACCAGAGTGTCACATCATAAATAAAACTGAATGAGCCCATTCTCCCTCAGAACCAAGAGTGACGCCTGTTCACACTATAAATATTTATGTAGTCATGGTCCTTAAAAGACTTTATTTTTCCAGATAAGTAGACTTTAATGAAAAAGTTAAGCAGAGCTTTTCCTGCCATTACGGAATAGTCACTGTAGCTTTTTGACATGGTATTCCACTGGCAAGGAGAAGGAAAAAAAAAGAAAAAAAGGGGAAAATCAGGCTGCCCTCCATGAGGCTTTTGCGTGGGATCTCATTTATGCCAGTCAAGTTTCATTCTCCTGCAGAAAGTGACAGCCTTCAATAGGGTGGCCGACACCAGAGGAAGCTCTACGGGTCTCCATTGGACCCGGGGCCTATGTAATGAAATGAGCTCCGACAGACCCTTGTCACCCAAGTTCAGACCCCCTGCCCCCACTCTGCCAGGAGAGTCGGGCACCCTAGCTCTCTCAGCTCTCTCCACCTGCCCCTTAGTAACAGAAAAAATGTACACTTCAGCCCATCACTGTGCTCATTGGAGAAGAATTCTCAGGATTCCAAGATGTGTGCCTGAGTGTCTGGGGTGTTTATGTAAAGTCCACCACTGCCGCTCTTATCTGCTCTTCCTGAGCACATGAGCCAGGGCACCCCCAGAAACCCTGCCAGTCTCTGATGCACTTTTCCTGCACTCTGCACCTCACACCACTTGTCAAGGGGACCTCCCCCCGCCCCCCCACTACTGTGGGCTCCCAGCACCATCGCCACCCTCCCCTCCTCCAAGACTCTCCTGCCACCTGGAGTTCCCAAGCCATTGTCTCCAGAACAGTTCTTGCTGAGTTTCCTGTCACTTGCAGTTTACTCATCACTTCGATACACCAAAGCCCTAGCCCAAGTCCATCAAGCTGGTTCCTTTCCCAGGGGTGGCCTCCTGCTCAGGCTCCCTTCCCCTCCAAACCTCAGGGTGGCCCCTGCTATGTCAGCCTGAACTGGCCTCTTCGGGAAAATGTGATGATCCTTTGGCTCTAGTCTTGGGAAGTCTTGTTTCAGAAAGAACAAGAGTCTCTGGTTTGGGGCGGTGAGTCACAGGCAGCCTTGACCGTGCCTATCTGGGGAGGCTGAGGCTGCCATGTATGGTCCTTGCTCTGTGCCACCCACCTCTCTCTGTAAGTCGGAGCTCTTTGCCAGGACAGCCTGAGTCATAAAACTCAGCACATTCCTTAGGCGTTGGATAGTCTTTCCTTGTTATTACTTTGCTTTTGTTTTATGTAGCACCTGGTTTCATTTTAAAAATCCAAATAAAAATCTCACGGATGGGGCTCGGGTAGGCTGGGGGGTTAGGGAGGAAGAAAAAAGAGAAAGAAGGGAGTGAAGCCTAGGTTATGGGATGGAAGAAAGAGCTGGAACTCCCCAAATATGCAAGACCCAGAGCAGGACAGCAAACGGCAGGAGAGAGAAACATGGAGAATGTGTTACAATTGAACTGAATTTGATCCGTCCTTTTTCTGTCCATGATAAAGCACTTGATGTCCAAGTCTTTCCCCACATTAGGCCCCAGTTCTGAATTAGTCCTTTACTGATGAGCCATGTGGATTGTCCCTAAACCCTACACTTTGGGAATCTCCTCAATAAACTGACAGACTTATTCGTGATGAATTCTAAGGAACTTTTCAGTTACAACACTGTGAGTCTACAAACCTATCTGTTCCCTTTTTTCTTAGACCACAAACCCCAACCCCAATTAAGGGACTATTTTTCCAGAAGTGAACATTTATTTTTTTGACTTTGTCAGGGGCTGGTAGAGGAATGGGGGCCAGCAAAGGAGGTGGTGTAGACCCAGCCATATAAATGTTGCTGGTTAAAGTGAATTTCTGTGGCCAGGATAGTCTGCAAAATCATCTCTAAAACTGTTCACATCGGGTTTTTTAATTTAAAGAGTGTTATTCTAATAAGCTATGCCTGCATACAGCAAAAAAAAAAAACCCACACACACAAATACTGAAAGAACAAATAATACCTATTGACAGAGAGAATTGTATTTTCTTGGAGTAGTAAAACATTAATTAAAGCGTAAGACCAGGAGCATTAGGCAATTAGACCTTCATAAGAAATGGAGTATTTCCTGCCATATCAGTAAACAAGGAAGTAACAATCAGGGATCGCAGCCCTCCAACGTAAGCCCTGAGGGCACTCCGGAAGGAGCATACTGCGTGCAACCTGGCAGCCATTAGGCTGCAGCCACCCCCAAGGATGCTCAGGATGTAAAAAAAAAAACAAAAAAAACACGAGATACTGGCCCCACATCGCTGAGATGCAGATGAAAGGAATGATTTCAGTGACCCAAAACTAAGATCATGGCATCCAGTCCCATCACTTCATGGCAAACAGAAGGAGAAAAAGTGGAAACAGTGGCAGACTTTATTGTCTTGGACTCCAAATTACTTCGGACGGTGACTGCAACCAGGAAATGAAAAGACACTTGCTCCTTGGAAAAAAAGCTATGACAAACCTAGACAGCATATTAAAAGGTAGAGACATCACTTTGCCAACAAAGGTCCATATAGTCAAAGCTATGGTTTTTCTAGTAGTCCTGTACAGATGTGAGAGATGTACCATAAAGAAGGTTAAGCCCTGAAGAACTGATGCTTTTGAATTGTGGTGCTGGACACTAGTGGTAAAAAAACCGCCTGTCAATGCAGGAGACATAGAGATGCAGGTTGGATCCCTAGGTTGGAAGATCCCCTGAAGGAGGGCATGGCAACCCACTCCAATATTCTTGCCCTGAGAATCCCCATGGACAGAGGAGCCTGGTGGGCTACAGTCAAAAGGGTCGCAGAGAGTCAGACATGACTGAAGCGACCTAGCACTCACGCATACTGGAAAAGAACCAAGAGTCCCTTGGACAGCAAGGAGATCAAACTAATCAATCCTAAAGGAAATCAACAGTGAATATTCATTGGAAGGACTGACCCTAAAGCTGAAGCTCCAATTCTTTGGCCACCTGATATGAAGAGTCAACTCACTGGAAAGGACCCTGATGCTGAGAAAGACTGACGGCAAGAGGAGAAGGAGTGTTAGAGGATGAGATGGTTGGATGGCATCATCAACTCAATGGACATGAATGTGAGCAAACTCTGGGAGACAGTGAAAGACAGGTTAGCCTGGCGTGCTGCAGTCCACCGGTTCTCAGAGTTGGACACAATTTTGCAACTGAACAATAACAACCGACTATCTTGTACCTTGACTATCTATGTATCTTCCCATACATAGAAAAGCGCTAAATTCCTTAACTTGGGATATCTGGTTTTCTTTAGTTAACAATAATCATTTGATAGACTACTGCCCTTTGCTGTAAAACTGCCGTATAACGGGGTTCCTTCCCTTGCCTCTTCCAAGCAATTCTCCCAGGGTCACTTGACATGCTGTCTCCTGAGCTTGAAGTCTTTAATTGCCCACCAAATAAAATATAACACTCAAGTTTTAGATTGTGTATATGCTTTAAGTCTGGAGAAGGAAATGGCAACCCACTCCAGTCTTCTTGCCTAGAGAATTCCGTGGACAGAGGAGCCTGGTGGGCTGCTGTCTACGGGTCGCACAGAGTCAGACACAACTGAAGCGACTTAGCCGCAGCAGCAGCATTCTTTAAGTCGACATTCAACAGAGCCTTTACCTCCCTCTGCTCAAGAGCTTCTGCATGAAGCTGGCCAGAGCAAAAATCCTGGAGGTTTCTGAGTGGCTCCAAGGCAGCAGTTTTAAAGCAGTTTGGCGCCCTTAATGGAAACCATACGAAGGGATCCTGGGAATCAGACCAGAAGGCTTTCGGGGATAGTACTTAGCCTAACCTGGGCTAAAGAACAAAAATAACCACTAGGGGGTTTGGGAAGGGTTGGGGGAGGGACGAGGTAGAGGTGGTGGTGCGACTTTTAATTACCTTTTCTATTTAACAGAAACCATGTGGAGAAGGTCTGTTCGCTGAACGGGAGTAAACCCGGCAGCAAGCAGAGAGCAGGGTGGGGGTGCAGAGGAAGAGGGGTAGGGGACAGCTACTTCCGTAACCACACGGGATTCGGCCTGCCCCTCGGTGGGACAGCAGTCCCCGAGGCCCTTGGCTCCCAGGACAGCGGCGTAGACTTCCCCCGCACAGGGTCTCCGCAGGGCTGACCTCCCTCCGGGGCGCTACGCACAGCCACAGGCCGGGGCGGCGGGGTGGTGGGCAGTGCGGGGCGGGGTAAGGGACTGGCACGTCGAGCCCGGGTGGGGCCAGAGGGGGCGTTGGGAATGCAGTGGGGGAGGGTCGTAGAACTGGAGGAGGAGGAGCCGGAGAGGGCGGAGGCCCGCGGTGCGGAGGAGGAGGGGGGTCGTGGACGCAGGAGGCGGATCTGGAGAGGAGGAGAGGCGAGAGAGCGGCGGAATTCAGAGACCCTAGGAACTCCGACAGGAAGACCGCCGTGGGGCGGGGCTGGGGCTGGGATGTGGGCGGGGCTGGGGCTGGGATGTGGGCGGGGCGGGAGGTGGGCGGGGCTTGTGGGACGCGAGGCCGCTCTGGAGGGACCCGGGGCGAGAAAGGCCGCGAATCGCTCCGCCCCCACTTCCGCCCCCGCCGCACCGCCAGCCGCCCCCGCCGCACCGCCAGCCGCCCCCTCCAGCCAACTTGCTTCCCCGCGGCGCCTCGCGGGGAGGCGAGTCTGGTTCTGCGAGGCTGCGGCTCAGGCGACGATTGCTCTGAATACAAAAGAGCCTTTCTCACGCCCTTGCGCCCTTCCCCGCCTGGGGCGCCCAGATGGACGGCACTGGCTCCTTGAACACTAGAGCCGACAGCTGTCGGGGCCACAACACCATTTCTGTGGTTCTTGCAGAGAAGCCTGCTTCCAAGTCTTTACAGGAAAGTTTAATGATCAGTATAACGATAACTTTGGTCCCCTCCTCCAATTTGAGAGAAAAAACAAATTGAGGGATGAAGGCTTTTGAAGCCCGGTAAGTGCCCAAGAAAACCAACCTGCCTAGGTCCGTGTCTTCCCGGGCCCACTCATACCTCCAAGTCGTTAATTAAGCAGGCTTGGAGCCTCCAACTTTGTGGCTTCGCTTTCCAACTCAGCTAAACGAATGACAACAGTGGTCCTTTCCGAATATAAACGACTTGATCAACTTCTGAGCCTCCAGATGAACTAGTCTTGCTTATAGAATCACTTGGTTCACGAAACTGGAGGGGAAAAAAATAGCCCAGTTGTCAGCACTCGCCCATCCACTAAGGTTAGTTTTTGCACAGTTGGGATTTAAATTGCCAAGACATCGATAACGAGCAGAAATTGGGATTGTTCCTGCATTTTCCTCCATCTCCTTTAATTTGTCTATTTCATATATCGTGTCTGTGTCAGGAAGGCCAGATCAATAAGCAGGAGAGGAAAGGGGGGCAAGAACTCTTAGAATCAATAACCGAACCACTGATTTCCTGGAATCAATAACCGCACCCGTTCACTGCTACTGCCCTTTAATCACCCTTTAGCGGTAAGATTCTTTCCCCTTTCTTCCCTACCATCCTTTTGGTCCAGATAGCCCTGGGTGTGGATTTCTTTACTTTGCAGTGTTACATCATGAACTTGAAGATAGAACCCAGAAATATAAATATTTAGAAGATGGTTACCAAAGGCATTAGACACCAAGCAAATACTTTTTAAAATGAGAATATCGTTAATGATGGTTAAAATTTTCATTCAGTCCTTACTTGTTGCTAAAAACTTCATTCAGTTCCTACTTGCTACTGGTATAGAATATAATATAAAAATTGATTCTGCTTTATCATATAAATTAAAAATCGTGATTTCCTTTATTGAGAATTTTAGGCCCAGGGTTTCCCAAACAAGGAGCCCGTGTGAACTGTGTGGGGTGTGTCTGTGTGTGTTGTACTTTCAGCTTCTTGTACCATAAAAACAAGAGCAGGATGTAATGTCATTAATTTGTCCGGAATTGTTGACTTAAAAGAGGCTACTGTGAGTATAGAACATTCACTTTAGGGGAGGGAGGGCGGGGAAGCCCCTCGGAGAGACAGACAACTGTTCCCCAGAACAGCTGCGGACACTGGCCGTGGAATGGCTTGGCACGGGTACAGCTCTGTGCAGCGAGAGAGACTTATTTATTTAACAATAGTTAATGATTTGCCCAGGCAACTCCCAGGAGGCCAGCTAGCAGTAAATACACTTTCAGGAAATCAGCTACCCTTCCTAGAAGCCTGCACCAACCCTACAGTGAAGGGAGGTCCCTGGCTATCTGCATAATACAACATTCAGTGGACTGCCCAGCTTCAAATGCCCCGGAGTAATTCCTTCCACAGCCTACCCCAGCACTGCCCTCCTGAGCTAGGAAAGTTACCAAGTCCTAAGCCAAAAAAAAAAAAAAAAAAAATGAAGACATATACGCCGTTTCTGGAATACCACCATTCTAGTTACCTGGGAGCCAAAGTGGGCTGTTCAACCCTGTCCCCTTTGCTAAATGTATCAGATAAGCTAGTTGGTGCCCATAGACTAGCATTTTCTTAAGTGATATCTATCTATACTGTCTGTACTGGTAGTTCTTGTGATAATGTTAGGTGGTACTTGAATAACATTTTTTATTTTAATGGTCAGAGTATTTTTTTTTTCTAATGCACATAACTAGCATACCAAACCCATGGTGCTGTAAATATAATTACTTAGGGTGAGGCCACATTTTTTAAAGTCAATTTAAAGAGAAATCTTAATAAGCAAAAGTAATAAGATAGCAAAAGTCATTGTAACTTTTTTTTTAATCTTTTTTTTTTTTTTTTTTAGGCCGCACTGTGAGGCAGGTTGGATCTTAGTTCCCCAACCAGGTATGGAACCTATGCCCTATACATTGGGAACACTGGATACCAGGGAAATCCCTGTAACTTTTATATTAAATGAAGTAAAGTCAGTAGGGTGCTTGTAGAAACCAGTTTTTATTCTTTCTCTAGAAGTCTCTGCCAGAACTCTTAAGATAGAGGAAGGATCCCATTGTCACCTTCTTCTTAAAATTACTGGTTTGGAGAAAGTCTGAGCAGGCAAGACAAAGCCTGGGCTCTAGAGGGCCATGTCAGGGGGAACAGGGCCAGTAGATAGCAGGTAGCAGAATGGACATGTAAGGAGGGTGAATCCAGGATACTGGGCACCCAGGGTGGGTCCCCGAAAGGGAAGGACAGTCTGAGAACTTATTGCCTTTTTCTCATGAGGTGGAATCCCGCAGATCCCTGCCATCACTGATGAGCATTCAGACAAGAAGGTACAAGAGAAGTTCCAGTCGCTCTAAGCCTGTTTTGAGGCTTGTTTCCAAAATAACTGGAGAGACCTACACAAGAAATGTTCATGATACTTTTGGGAAGATTCAAAACAGTCTATTTCCAGAGTTGTTTCTATGTGTCACATGATTATAAATGTTGGATTACCTTCACACCGACTCTAAACATACACACACCTCCACCCTCGAGGATACACTGTGCAGAATTGTTGACACTCCCAAGGAGCCACTGTTGGGTGACAAGCAAAAAGATTCTTACATGTTTCAGGAGCTCTCTCCTTAGAAGACTGTACTTCATCAGGTTCTTTGGTGCTGGCTTTTTAAGTCTGACATCTAGTGTAAACAGACAGACTGCTAGTGGGTTAAGTACTCATGGTAAAGTCTATTACAATATGAATAGATGAACTGTACTGACATTCCTAAGCCATTTTTTAATCAATAGTTGCACACACACTACCCACTGACCCCCATCCCCAGCTTCTGCCACCATCACAACCTTCTCACAAGTACAGTCTTTTTCAGAGCTGCCGCCGTCAAGTGCCTCTGTGGGAATTTCCTTTTTATGTCTGCATCCTACCATCCTTCCATTTAGGTTAGGAGAGGTATTTATGTGTGTGTTAGTCGCTCAGTTGTGTCCGACTCTTTGCGACCCCATAGACTGTAGCCTGCCAGGCTCCTCCATCCATGGTGTTCTCCAGGCAAGAACACTGACTGGAGTGGGTTGCCATTCCCTTCTCCAAGGAGAGGTATGTACAATGAAGTAATAAAGTGTGTGATGGGAGGAAGGAGGCAGAAATGCGAAAGGCCTTAAATGGCTTCAGACTCTGGAATGTATGAAAATATCCGATAAAGGTCATAACTAAAAGCAAAATGTGGATGAAAA
This sequence comes from Cervus canadensis, assembly GCF_019320065.1. Lineage (NCBI taxonomy): Eukaryota > Metazoa > Chordata > Mammalia > Artiodactyla > Cervidae > Cervus > Cervus canadensis. The sequence goes on from NC_057386.1 coordinate 71,435,796, forward strand.
GTGGTAGTTTTGGATCAGACTTACATGGTCTTTCATAACCTGGAGGTGGAGGTGCTGGAGGAGAATCCCCAGACAGAATTTGATGTGCCTATGAAGAAGAGATGAAAATAAATATCAACCAATTTCACAACAACAGAAATTTAATAACATTCTTTTTCCACTGTCGTCCTCCCCATTCAAAAGATACTTTGATACTGCTGTCAAAAGCCACCATAGTAAAATACTAATACTAAAATGAAAAGACAAAATTGGAGAAAATACTTATAAAATTGGACAGCTATCCTTATATGCAAATATAGCTATCCTTATATGCAAATATAACATAACTATCCTTATATGCAAATAGCTTATACAAAGTAGTTAAGAAAAAGCTAAACACCCCAATAGAAAGGTGGTCAAAGGAAGTGAATACAGTCGATCCTCATTGTTCATGGGTTCCATTCAAAATCAATACTCACAGTGCTTTTGAGATCATTCAAGGACGTGCCCAAAGTGGCAAAGTTTGAGTCACTTGGCATGCATGTTCTTGGTGGAGGCCCAACAAGAGCACACTCTGCCTTCTTGTTTGGGTTCTGGTCCTGTAAACAAGTGCCCTTTTTGCAGCCTATCTAGTGCCACACCTGTATTTTCCTGTCTTTTGTTAATGATCTCACTGTTCTAAACGGCCCCCAGGTGCACTGCTGATATGCTGCTTAACGTTCTAAGTGCGAGAAGGCTGAAGTGCCTTCCAGAGAAAATGCGGTTGTTTAGATAAGCTTTGTTTAGGCACAAGTTATAGTGCTGGAGGATCAATGTTAATGAACCAACAATATATGTTAAATAAGGTGCCGTTAAACAGAAACACATGGAAAACAAACTTACGTACTGATCAATTGGTGAAAATCGTATGAGGCTCACAGGAAACAGACCCTATATTTCTCTTAGGAGCAATAGTTCTGTATTCCCTGAATCATGTTAGTAGAGACTTTAAAAAAGATAACTACCTTGAATAATGAGAACTGACTATAATTCACGAAAAGAGTATGAATAGTAAACAGAAGATGCTCAACCTCAGTGATAAAGAAATGAAAATCGAAAGAAGATTGAACTACTTTTATCAAACTAGAAAATATTAAAATTATTTTTAAAACCAGCATTAGAGAAAATATAGGAAAACAGGCACTCTTGTGGGCTGCTGTTTCATAAAACCAATGTTCTGAAAGGCAATTTGGCCATATATCAGAATTTAAAATAAGTATCCCTTCTGACTCAAGAATTCTGCCTATGGGAAAGTACTCTGAGATGATGATGGAACAATTATAAAAAACTTACATTCACATTAACTGATTCCCGCATAATTTGTAAGTTACAAATTTGAAAAGCCTAAATGCCCAGCATTATGGCATATTTTTAAGATGATACATCCAGTCAATAGAATATTATGTATCTATTAAAATAATGATTATGTTAACACTGAAAGAGGTCCATGAAAACCTTAAATGATGAAAGCAGATTACAGAGGACAATGGACCCCATCTGTGTATTCTATGTATATGACTGTGTGCATCTTTAAAAAACTTTTCACTTGTTCTGGCGGTGCTGGGCCTCCGTGTGGGCTTTTCTCTAGCTGCGGTGAGCAGGGGCTCCTCTCCAGTCGGGGCGCCAAGGCTTCTCACTGCCCTGGCCTCTCTTGTTGAGGAGCACCAGCTCTCGGCCTGAGAGTTTCAGTGGTTGCAGCTCCCGGGTTCTGGAGCGCAGGCTCAGTAGGTGTGGCACAGGGCCTTCGTTGCTCTGCAGCATGTGGGGTCTTCCCGAATCTAGGATCGAACCCTTGTCTCCTGCCCTGACTGCTGTTTTCTTTACCTCTGAGCCACGAGGGAGGCCCCCATGAGCGTCTTTATGTACACCTAAGTACAGAGGGCTATTTCTAAGGAAGATCACTAAAACATTAATGGTGGTTTATCCCTGGGAGGAGGGGAAGGGTTCAGGTAGCTTTTACTGTGTCTCTGTTTTTCTGGATTGTTTGAAAGTTTTCAATCAGAGGAGAGCTGCTTTTGTTTTTAACTGTCCATGTAGTATGTATAGTTATTGTCACACACGGGAAAGAGGAAAAATTCATGACTGTGAAAGAAGCAGAGAATCATCATCTCACAACTAATGCTGGTAATCTTATATCTCCATCACCTAGAAGAAAGCTAAATGTATAATAAGCACTCAAAAATAAATGTTCCGTGAATGAATATATTAACAACTTCATTCTGCTCCAGTTTGTTTGTTTCCTAGTTAATAACAACAAAGCAGCATGCAATCGTTTAAGCTCTCCATGTAAACAGTCACTGAGAAATGTTGGGCTTACCACTCCGTGCTTGACAATAAATGAATTTTTAAAGGAACTGGTTATATGCGGTAACAGTCCTGCATGCAAATGAAGAAGAAAAACCAGGATCAAACCCAGTGTCAGAATAAAATTCCTTACATTCACAATTAGGCTATTATTATTATTATTAGGCTTTTATTATTATGTACAATTAGGCAAATTGTACACACATCACTTATTTCCCTTTAGAATCTGATCAACAGAAAAATAAGAAGTAAGACAAAGCTGTGACTAAAAGTTAACTCATATAGTAAACATTCTGGAGCTCCCAGGGTGAGTGGGTAAAAATGTTTTTATTTATTTTAAACCACTTTAACATTATTTTTAAAAGAAAATCATATTGGCAACAGCCAAGAAGACATTGAAATTATTTGAATTTACAGCTTTATTTTTTTTTTAATTTACAGCTTTAAAATGTTATCAGAGTAATTCAGTTTTACATGTCTTTGGCTTTCTCTATAAGATTTTCCTGAAGTAAGTCTAAAATAGGGCCTGTGTTTCAGTATTAATTTTCTTAAATTTTAATTTAGCTACAAAATACTTCTTTATGTCCCCTCTCCCCCATGAGAAAGAAAAATTAACCTTTTTTAAGTGTTCCTCTTTTTTCAAAATTTTAATTTTTTAGAGCAATTTTAACGTCACAACAAAACTGAAAGATACAGAGTTCCAATATACTCCCTGTCCTAATACAGGCATAGCTTTCCCATTATTGGCATTCCCCCACCAGAGTAGTAACCATTGTTGCAACTGGTACACCTACAATGTATTAATAACCTCATAATCTCCTGAAGTCTACAGTTTGCATTACAGTTCACTGTGGCTATTGTACATTCTGTTATTGTTTAGGCACTAAGTTGTGTCTGACTCTTTTGTGACCCCACGCGACCCCATCAGGCTCCTCTGTCCATGGAATCCTCCAGCTGAATACTGGAGTGGGTTGCCATTTCCTTCTCTGGGGGATCTTCCCAACCCAGGCATGGAACCCGCGTCTCCTGCATTGGCAGGTGGATTCTTTAATCACTGAGCCACCAGGAAAGCCAGTACATTCTATGGGTTTGGACAAATAAAGGCATGTACCCATCATTATACTATTACAGTTTTTTCACTGTCCTAAAAGTCCTCTGTACTCTATTTATCCACCCCTATGTAAACTTTAGAATCACTTTGTTGATATCCACAAAATAGCTTGTTGTGGTTTTGATTGGGATTGCACTGAATCTAATTTCAATTTCTACTTGTTCATTGCTAGTATATAGGACAGCAATCAAGTTTTGTACATTAACCTTGTATCTTGCAATCTTCCTATCATCACGTATTAGTTCCAGGACTTTGTTTTCTTTTTGGTCAATTCTTTTAGATTGCCTACACAGGAAATTGACTCATATGTGAATGAAGAGAGTTTCATTTTTTCCTCCTCAATCTCCCTACCTTTTATTTCCTTTTCTTGTCTTAATGCATTAGCTAGTACTTTCAGTATTATGTTGAAAGGAGTGGTGAAAAGAAAATCCTTGCCTTGTACGTGATCTTAGTGGGAAAGCTTTGAGCTTCTGTCATTAAATGTGATGTTACCTATAGTTTTTTTGTAGGTTTTCTTTATTAAGTTGAGGAAGTTCCCATCTTTCCCTAGTTTACTAAGACTTTTTTAAATCTTGAATGGGTATTAAATTTTGTCAGAAGCTTTTTCTGAATGTATTGATATGATCATGTGATTTTTTATTTAGCCTGTTGATGTGATGGATACACTGATTTCTGAATGTTGAACTAGCCTTGTATGCCTGGCATAAATTCCTCTTAGATGTGGTGTATAATTCTTTTATTTGCTGATATTTAGCTGAGGATTTATGAATCTGTGTTTATGAAATGTATTTATCTGTAATATCTCTTGTAATCTCTTTGTCTGGCTTAGGTATTAGGGTAATGCTGACCTCATAGAATGAATTAGGAAGACTTCCTTCACCTTTTAACCTCTGAAAGAAATTGTAGATAATTGGTATAAGTTCTTCCTTAAATGTTTGATAAAATTCACCAGTGAACCCATCTGGGCCTATTGCTTTCTGCCTGGGAAGGTTATTGATTCAGTTTCTTTAATAGATATAAGCATATTCAGATTGTCTATTTTTTCTTATTGAGTTTTGACAGTTTGTGTCTTCAATGAATTGGTCCATTTCATCTTGGTATCAAGTTTGTCAGTATAGAATTTTTCATACTATTCCTTTAGTATCCTTTTAATGTCTGTGAACTCTGTAGTGATTTTCCTTCTTTGACTTATTTCTGATAGTAATTTATGTCCTTTCTCTACTTTTTTCTTAGCCTTTCTAGAGTCTTACTGGTTTTTCTTGATATTTTTCAAAGAACCAGCTTTTTGTTTCCTTGATTTTCTCTCTTGATTTCCTATTTTCAATTTCATTGGTTTCTCCTCTACTACTAATTTATTTTCTATTGCTTACTGTGGGTTTAATGTGCTCTTTCTCTCCTAGTTTCCAAAGATGGAAAATAAATTGATTTTAGATTTTTCTGATAAATCAATAAAATGCTATAAATTTGTCTAAGCACTGCTTTTACTGCATTACACAAATTTTACGTTGTATTTTCATTTAGTTCAAGCTATTTTTTAAATTTCTCTCGAGATTTCTTCTTTGATCCATGTGTTATTTAGAAGTGTATTGTGTAATCTCCAGGTATTTGGGGATTTTCCAGTAATATTTGTTATTGGTTTCTAATTTAATTCCACTGTGGTCTAAGAGCAGATATTCTATGAATGCTATTCTTTTAAATTTAGTAAGGTGCATTTTATGAGCCAGAATGTGGCCTATATTGGTGAATGTTCCATGTGAGCTTGAGAAGAATGTATTTTCTGTTGTTGGATGAAGTTATATCCAGTTGATATGTGGTTGAGTTCAACTATGTCCTTACTCACTTTTTGCCTTCTAGATCTGTCTACTTCTGATAGAAAGATGTTGAAATTTCCAAGCATGATAGTGGGTTCATCTATTTCTCCTTAAAGTTTTATCAGTTGTCACCTCATATAGTTTGATACTCTGTTGTTTGGTATATATGTGTTAAGGATTATTATGTCTTCTTGGAGAATTAACCCCTTATTATTAATCATTATTATTATATCATCATTATTATTAAATGCCCTTCTTTATCTCTGATAAATTTCCTTGCTCTGAAGTCTGTTCTGTGTGAAATATAGCTATTCCTGCTTTATTTTTAATTGGTATTAACATAGTATATTTTTTCCATTTATTTACTGTTAATCTATTTGTGTCTTTATATATATTTTTTGTGTGTGTGTGTGTGTCTTTATATTTAAGGTGGGTTTCTTGTAGATAACATATAGGATCTTGTATTCAGATCCACTGACCTCCGTCTTTTAACTAGTGTATTTAAACCATTGATGTTCAAAATGACTATTGGTACAGCTGGATTAACATCTACCATATTTGTTACTGTTTTGTTTGTTGCCCTTATTTCTATTGATGTCTTCCACTTTTTCTGCCTTCTGTTGCTTTAATTTTATATGATTCTCTCTCTCTCCTTTCTTAGTATATTTATTCAGCTTTTTAAAAAGCTTTTTTAGTAGCTGCCCTGGAGTTTTCAACATATGTTTACAACTATACATTTACATTTGGAGAAGGACATGGCAACCCACTCCAATATTCTTGCCTGGAGAATCCGCATGGATAGAGGAGCCTGGCGGGCTACCATCCACAGGGTCACAAAGAGTTGGACACAACTGAGTGACTTAGCACTAGCAGGTACATTTACACTATAGCATGACGCAGGTATATCTTATAATAATAAAATATTCCTCCTTCCTGTTACTTGTATCATTTCTGTCATTCATCTCAGTTATATAAGCATACATAGGCACACATATATACATTAGACATACACATAAGCATATATTATTGAATACATTGTTACATTATTTTTTAACAAATTAATAAGAAAACAAAGTTTCATTCACTTATTCCTTCTTCAGTGCTCTTCCTTTTTATGCAGATCCAATTTCTGACTCATATTATTTCCTTCTCTGTAAAGAACTTTTAACATTTCTTGCAAGGCAGGCTTACTGGCAACAAGTTCCCTCAGTTTTTGTTTGTCTGAGAAAGTATTTCTTTCTCCTTCACTTTTCAAGGATAATTTCACAGGGCACAGAATTCTAGGTTAGTGGGTTTTTCCCTTTCAGCGACATTAAACATATCACTCTACTCTCTGCTAGCTTCCATGGTTTCTCAGGAGAAGTGGAATATAATTCTAATCTTGTTTCTCTATAGGTAAGGTTTTCCCCTGTGGCTTCTTTCAGAATTTTTTTTCTCTTTTACTTTCTGTAGTTTGAAAATTGTATATCTAGGTATAGGGCTTCTTTGCTTATTTTGTTTATTTTACATTTATCGTTCTTGATGTTCCCTGAACTTCCTGGATCTGTGGTTTGATGTCTGACATTAATCTGTGGAAATTCTCAGTCATTACTGTTTTACATATTTTTTGTATGTCTTTCTTCTTCTTCTGGTGTTCTCATGACGTCTTTTATACTTGTCTCATGGTGTGTTCTGTATTTTTCGTCTTTGTCCTCCTTGTCTTTAAGTTTTGTAGGTTTATACTGAGATAGCCTCAAGTTAGAGTCTTTTTCCTCAATCTGTGAGCAGTTTACTAATAAGTCCAACAAAGGCATTCTTCATTTATATTATACCGTTTTTGACCTCTAGCATTTCTTTTCGGTTCTTTCTTAAGATTTCCATCTATGTGCATGTGTGTGTGCGCACACGCACACACACGCACACACTAAGTCACTTCAGTTGTGTCCAACTCTTTGCGACCCTATGGACTGTAGTCCACCAGGGTCCTCTGTCCATGGGATTCTCCAGGCAAGAATACTGGAGTGGGTTGCCATGCCCGCCTCCAGGTGATCTTCCTGACCCAGGAATCGAACCCACGTCTCCTATGTCTCCTCATTGGCAGGCGGATTCTTTACCACCAGTGCCTCCGGGGAAGCCCCTATATGCACATATTGCTCATCTATTCTATTTTGTCTATCAGAACCTTTAGAATATTAACCATAGTTGTTTTAAATTCCTGAGCTGATAATTCCAACATCCTGCTATATCTGGTTCTGATGCTCTTAAACTTCAAATTGTGTTTTTGCCTTTTAGCATGCTTTGTGATTTTTTTTTTTCTCTTGATAGAAGGACATGATGTACCAGGTAACAGGACTTGCTGTAAAAGGACCTTAATAATGTGGTGGTGAGTTGTGGGGGAAGAGAAGCATTCTGTCGTCCTGTGGTTAGGTGTCAGCCTTTTGGGGAGCCTGTGCCCCCGGGCTGTGAACTTCACACGTTTTTCTAAGGTTTTTCCTCCCATCTTAGATGGAACAGCATGGCTGAAGTGGGCTGGGTATTTCTCTTTTCCCACATAGAAGGGTAGAGTAGACTGGAGTTGTCAGTTTCCCTTCTCCCAGCTCAGTTAGGCCATGCTAATACCCTGGCAGATTAGGCTCTGGTTAACTATCTTCTCCTGAGGGGGGGTGTGTGTGTGTGTGTGTGTGTGTGTGTGTGTGTGTGTGTGTGTGTGTGTGTGTGTGTGTGTGTGTGTGTGTGTGTGTGTGTGTGTGTGTGTGTGTGTGTGTGTGTGTGTGTGTGTGTGTGTGTGTGTGTACAGTCACTCAATATTGTCCAACTCTTTGCAGCCCCATGGACTGTAGCCCACCAGTCTCCTCTATCCAGGGAATTCTCCAGGCAAGAATACTGGAGTGGGTAGTGATACCCTCCTCCAGGGGATCTTCCTGACCCAGGTGGATTCTTTACCACTGGAGTAAAGAATACTCTGGAGTATTTCAAAATGGTTCTTTTTCCCCCTCCCCCTGCGGGAAGCAGGAGGGAGTTGTTCTCTGATGTTTACTGTGGGTACCTGGTCAAGTTCGTAGAGGTAAATTTCACACAACATTGTAAGGATTACCCTACTCCTGGGTCTTTCTAGAATTTGTAACTCTCGGATTTGTCTACTTTGTTGACAAATTGTTGCATTGCATTGCTGCATGCTCAGAGTTGTGGACTGTTTGCTACCTTGAGCCTTCAGCAGTTTGTCAATTACTGTTCAGATAGTCCAACCCTAGCACTGGTTCCTGCTGGTGGTTTTCACCTGTGAGCTTCTGCTCTGGAAAGCTGTGGCTCTTTGTATTCATCTCTCTCTTCAATCTTGGGAACGGTGGTTGGCTCTGGGTCATTACCTCTCTTATAGATCCAAGACAGTTGTTGATTTTTCAGTCTTTTCATCTTTTTACCTTTTGTTAGGGTGGAGTAGACTCTTTCAAGTACCTTGGGTACAGAAATGGAAGCCAGAATTCAGGGTAAACTTATGCCCGGAACATCCTTCTATTTCCACACAACTTATACTCTTAGAATCAGAGGGAACACCAAGACTATGCTAAGATTCTAAAGCTATAAATTCTTCTCAAGGTCTGAAGAAGCTCTAGAGTACTTTTAATAATTTTCTTGAGGTATAACTTACATGTCATAAAACCAACCCAAACAGTTCAATGATTTCAAGTAAACTTATCAAGTTATATAGCCATCATCATAATACTATAAATTAGTATTAGAGCCTTTACATTACCCCAATAAGATCCCTCATGCCCATTTATGGCTAATGTCCTTTCCTACCTTCAGACACAGAAAACTACTAGCTTGCTCTATCTATAGGTTTGCCTTTATTGGATATTTCATGTAAATGGAATCATACACTATATGGTCTTATATGTCTACCTTCTTTTATGTAGCATAATGTTTTTGAGATTCATCCACATTCCATATTTTATTCTTTTCATTGATGGGTAGTACTCCATTGTATAAATAAAACAAATTTCGTTATCCATTCACCAATTGATGGATGTCAGGATTCTTTCCAATTCTCACTATTAGAGATAGTACTGTAGTGAATATTCATGTGCAAATCTTTGTTTTAGACATATGTTTTCATTTCTCTTAAGTGAGTACTTGGGTTTCCCAGGTGGTGCTAACGATAAAGAACCCCTGCCAATGCAGGAGACACAATAGATGCGGGTTTGATCCCTGAGTTGGGGAGATCCCCTGGAGGAGGGCATGGCAACCCACTCTAGTATTCTTGTCTGGAGAATCCCATGGACAGAGAAGCCCAGTGGGCTACAGTTCATGGAGTTGCAGAGAGTTGTACACAACTGAAGCGACTTAGCACACACAGAAGTGTGTACCTCGGTATGGAATTGCTGGATCCTTTTGTAAATTTATGTTTAACTTTTAAAGAAACTGTCAAGGTGTTTTCCAAAGTATCTGTGCTAACTTTACATTCTCACCAGCAATGAATGAAGGTTCTGGTTTCTCCACATTCTGGCTCACATTTGTTATTTTCTGTCTTTGTGATTATAGCCATTGCTGGACTGCAAGGAGATCCAACCAGTCCATCCTAAAGGAGATCGGTCCTGGTGTTCATTGGAAGGACTGGTGTTGAAGCTGAAACTCCAGTACTTTGGCCACCTCATGCGAAGAGTTGACTCATTGGAAAAGACCCTGATGCTGGGAGGGATTGGGGGCAGGAGGAGAAGGGGATGACAGAGGATGAGATGGCTGGGTGGCATCACCGACTCAGTGGACATGGGTTTGGGTGACTCTGGGAGTTGGTGATGGACAGGGAGGCCTGGCGTGCTGATTCATGGGGTTGCAGAGAGTCGGACATGACTGAGAGACTGAACTCAACTGAACAGATGTAAGGAAATATGTCATTGTGTTTTAATTTGCATTTTGCTAATGACTAATCATGTTCATTTCTCTCGACTATTTTGATTAAAAAAGTAAGAAAAAAATTAAATTTAAATTGATTTAAAAAGGAGAAGAGTGTCTGGTTTGGCATAATATGATGGGGTTTGGTCAGCAGGGATGAGGCAAGGGAGAGGAATCGCGTTTGGCAGATACTCATTATCTGTGCTGTTTTATGCTGATAAACTTTTAAAAGCAGGGTATCTTAAGCTAAAATCGATGAGTTCAATAATTATTTACCTAAATTCAAGAAAAAACCACTTTTTCACAGTGACGGTTACAGCAGGTAAATACAGTTTATCCTGCACAATTAGCTCTGATTATTCCTGTAAATCCTTAGCCTTTCAAAGCTCTATAAGACTTTTATAAATCCCATAGGCCTGCCAGAGGCTTTCACTAGTTTTTTGTCACCCTTCCTTTCAAAAATTATGTAAGAGAATCATTAATTAGCAAATCATATGATTTTAAAATATAAAAATTTTATAGAAGGTGATTTTGAGGCATTTGATAGATTATGGGGGGAAATGGGGATTAGAATTTGTGCTGAACCACGTATGAGGGATATGTTGGGATTTTATGCCCATCTTTTAGCCAAACTTGTACATTTTTCTCATTGAGCTAGAAACAGCTCTCATTTTCTTCAGTCTGTTTGTGGAGAATACCAACAAGCTTGCATATGCTGGTGTATGGTCTGTTGATTTTTTTCTTTGCAAGTTAACAGTTGACAAAATAGAGCCCACAGTTCAACATTATCCTGGCAGTTTCAGCTGGCCTTTCAATTAAGGACATTTAACATTCCCCTAAATTGCCAGCGTGTATCCGCCTCCCTGCTTCCACTTTGTAGTCCTAGAACTGTAACCAAATTGGGCAGTTTTGTTGATGAAACTAACAGTGTCAGTAACTGCCAGCAAATTCTCTCTTACATATTAGGTCCATAAATCTTGTGCCAATCCTGATGGAATGCTACAGGTATATGGTTTTAAAAATAAGTTACCAAGAAAGCAAGTGTGGGTTTGTGAGCACCTGCTCTAGCAGAATCTCAAGTTTGGAAATATTCTGGGTCTTCTAATCATGGAGTCCACTACTAGGTGCTGTGATAGTACAGTTCTCAGCTGTATTTGTGATTCTGTTTTCTTAGATTTGGGGATCATGTGATCTTTGACCTACCCATCGCCATGTTCCTTGAACTTCGAGTTCCTTAAAATGAAGCTTCATAAACACAAAAACTTAATGTTGGAAAGTAAAGAAAAAATTGTTTTTAACCTTTTATGAGTACCTTTTAACCTTTTCTTAAACTGTATGCATACAAAAGAGGAGAATTTAGATAAAAGATTAACAGCCCTTAACCAAGAGTCCATGGACACCCTGGAGGGATCTAAGATGTATGCATTGGTGGCTTGTAGAAGTGTCTTGATGGATATTTTTCTGAAGATAGAGCTTTCATCAGACTTTTCAAAGTGTCTCAAAAAATATGAGATGTCTTAAAGAGAGAATTGCTAACCATGGGGATAGATGACAGAGTGAATCTTTTTCTGACAGACTGTTATGAGGCATTTAATGATCTAAACATTAGGTGAGAATATCCTATCAATACTGTAAATCTACTCTCAATAGTTCTGCAGAGTATTACATACAAGTATCAATAAAAAGAGACTGAGATAAAATTATATGTTAACAAATGTGGCAAAATGTTAACAATTGGTGAATCAAGGCAGGGAGTAGGCAAATACTGATTCTACTATTCCTTCAACTTCTCTATGAATTAAAAAATTGCAGATAAAGGAATAAGGCATTCATTTATCTGCCTCAATTTCATAATGATAGACAAAGTGCTATTATCATATTTCATAGACGACTAAAACCAGGTAGAAAAAGATTCGGAAAACCAGGCAGCATCGCAAATTACACTGAAGCCATAACCAAGAACAGACCTAAAAACGACGCCTTCTTCCCATCTTCTCCCCACATCCCTGTAGCCCACCCCATAGGGAGATGGTGGTTTGTTCAGAGAAGCCCACTGAAATCACGGCAATGCCCGTGCGTTCAGTGCTGAGTCATGTCCAACTGTCTTGTGACCCCAGGGACTGTAGCCCATCAGGCTCCTCTGTCCACGGGATGCTCCAGGCAAGAATACTGGAGTGGGTTGCCATTTCCTTCTCCAGGGGATCTTCCCCAACCCAGGATCAAACCAGCGTCTTCTGCATCTCCTGCCTTGGCAGGCCGGTTCTTTCCCAGTGCGCCACCTGGGAAGCCTACTGTAGTGCTGTCTTTTCCTAGTGGAGGATATGCTTGAACAGTAAAGTATGCAGGGTAACAGATGGCATTCTGTGACCTTCTTAATAACAGGCTTAGCTGCCAACGTTCCCTTGTGTCCAGTCTCTGCAGGGAATTTGGAGGCCGTTGCCTTACACTTGAATATTTCCTGGCAAACACTTTTAACCATTTATTAGACTGTTTCCTAATTTCAAATTGAGCAAAACAAAATTCCCAAACACCTGAAGGGACGGTGGTAGTTCCTGGGTCTGGGGGCCTGTCCTGGGACTCACTGGGGTGTGCTGGCCATCAGCTGATGTACCTGGCATTTTTTAGGGTGGGGAGGACCTCAGTCCCAGTAAACTACTTTCCAGGCTGTCTAGATTTACAGGGTAGCAACACAAGCTTTGTTCTTTCTGTAGTTTAAAAGAAGCATATGCACTTCCCACGGCCAGGCATACGAATTAGCCAGATAAATGAAGTCCTGGCATTAGCAGGTTCTCTGCCATGGCCGCCCACGCCGGGAGTGAGCTGGGGGACCCGTGGCGGGCAAGGCTGGTTCTAAGGCATCTTCCTCGCTTCCTCGTACCCGTGGGCAGCCGCGCTGTCCATGGGAGGAGGCGGAGGGCGGGGATCAGGTTAACAAGGGCAGGCACACGGAGCCGCCCTGGGAGGAGCGAGGGAGGACATGCGTGCGGAAGCCGCAGGCGTCACCCCTCTTCTCCCCCAACACAGTGGACCCCGAAGGCTTGTGCCTCCAGGGAGGGGAGTGCTCACGTCAGTCCGGTCAGGCCACCGGTGTGTGGTGAGGCGGGGGAGGGGAGGGATGGGTGGAGAAAGCGCTAGAACATGATCAGCGCAGATGGTAGGAGTGGAAAGTGTGGAAACTCAGGGGAGACGACCCAGGTGCTAGGCGCAGGATGGCATGAAGTCACAGGCAGGAGGAGCCAGAAATTAGGTTTCTGTGAGGGCAAGAAGGTGGTGGGTGTGTATGGGGGGAGCTTCATTCCGGGGAGGGGAAGCTCCCCCGTGCCTCTGCCTGGGAAATGATAGCCTGGGTGTCCGGGAGCCTGGACGGGGAGCCGGAAGTCTCTCCCAGGACGGCTGGGGAAGGCTGCCTGGCTTGATGGGCATCTACCCACTTACCATGCCATCCGGGGGCCAGCCTACTGCTCCGTCCCCAGGCAGACCAGCATACCTGCTAAGGATTGCCGGATAAGCAAATCCGATAAGCCCTTACCTTACCAGCAAACCGGATAATCCTTCCCAGCAAACCTGCTAAGGATTGCTGGTTCTAGTAAACCTGCTAAGGATTGCCGGATCCAGCGAACTGGATAAGCCCCTCTCTTCAGGCATGCCCTAACCCATCTGCTCCCACCTTCACTCTGGGGCCCCAGCCTCCAGGAGCAAAAAGCTTGGGGAATGATCCCAAAACAGCACAAGGACGCACATCCCTCTGATGTTACGGAAAGAAGGTGGACAAAGCTTTGGAAGCAAGACACCCACATCACTAAGAAAGGGCAGGCCCTTGGACACCAACGTTTCTGCTCTCTTTGCTCTCTGCCGCTCACCCCAGATCACACTCGCCAGCCCTTGCTTATAGGGCTGTGTCTGTTTCAGATTTGGGGTTTGCCTGGCTGTGCTTCGTTCTGCTCATTACAGAACTTGGGTGCAGGGTGGAGGAGTGTATACAACTAAGGTGGGTGCGTGCGTGCTAAGTTGCCTCAGTCCTGTCCAACTCTTTTCAACCCATGAACTGTAGCCCACGAAGCTCCTCTGTCCATGGGATTCTCCAGGCAAGAATACTGGAGTGGGTTGCCATGCCTTCCTCCAGGGGATCGTCCCCACCCAGGGATCGAACCTGTGTCTCACGTCTCCTGCCTTAGCAGGTGGGTTCTTTACCACTAGCGCCACCTGGGAAGCCCCATACAACTAAAACCACATACAAAATGCAACAGTGCTATATGCTATTTTTTACTCAATTTTTAAGGTATTTTATATGTAATACTTCAAAATCCTGCCACTGAACACACTAAATCCTGCCACTGGAAACACAAGTTTTTGAAAGGTTGCTTCTATAAAAACTACATTCTAATTTTTAAAAGTACTTTTATAAATTTCCTTTGGAAAGAGAAATTCTATGTAAGAAATTGTCTCCATAAGGAAATATATTGTGGGAAAGAAAAAGTCAACCATAGAAGGACCATAAAAACCACTGTTATACAATTAAAGGACACCTGGGTTGTGTTTAGCCCTGTCCTGGGTGCTGGAGATACAGACCCCAACAAGGCAGACAAATTCCTGCTCTCTTCAAGCTTATGTTCTAGAAGAGGAAAGATAATAAACGAGTAAACAGATATAATAATACATAGCAAACTAGGCATTAAGGTGAAAACTAAAAATGGAAAATGTGTGAAGAACTGACTTGAAATATAGTGGCCAGGGAAAACTTCTCTGAAGAAGTGACATTTAAATTCAAACCTGAAGCATACAGTTCAGCGGAGCTGGGATAATTGGATTCCAGCAAAGAGAATATGTGTGTAAAGGTCCTGAGGTAGGAAATGGCTTTGCAGTTTCAAGTTCTTGAAAGAAGCCAATTAACTGGAACAGAGTGATCAAAAAGCAAAGGCATGAAATGGGAGTGGAGGATTTTATTGCAAGCGTCACAGGAAACAAAGTGATATCATCTTGTTTATGCTTGAAGATCTCCCTGTGTGAAGACAGGACTCATGGGTATTCTGGTTGTTCCTTTTACTTTTAGAAGTGTTTTGAGGTTTGGAGATGTGAGAGTGAAAGAACAGGAGAAAAAGATGATGTTGAGAATGAACACACTCTTGAAGGAACATGACAGATCATCTTCATGTTGCCCTCTTAGAATATTATTTGGGTCCTATAAGTATTCTCCTGGATGCTGTCATCCTTGTAAAAGGCCATAATACCATGGGACTTCCTTGGTGGTTCGGTGGCGAAGACTCTATGCTCCCAGTGCAGGGGTCCCAGGTTCAATCCCTGGTCAGGGAACTAGATCCCGCGTGCATCAGCTAAGACCTGGTGCAGCCAAATAAATAAATAATGAGTTAAAAAAAAAAAAAAGGCTATATGCCATAAAGACGATTCCAGGTTGCCCTTTAGGGACTTGGAATTTGTTATGTGTGACTAGGGAATATCCCAAGAAAGAATGCACATTCTCATACATTCTGTCACATCTGGGCTCTGATAATGTCAGTCTGTAGATAACCTCTTCCAGAGTACATATTACATCTCTTAGAACAGCTAGAATCAAAGAGGCCCGTGTGCCCTTTTGCAAGAGTAACTCGGGCTTATCCTGGAGGGACGTACAGAGGCACCAAGAAGGAGAGAAGGGACAGGGACTGCCTTAAGCGCAGCCCCGGAAGCAGCGGGGCCCACATCCACCTCGCTCTTCGTAAACTGCTTCTGCTGGAGAGGAGGTTTTTAAATAAACCTTGCTGGAATCTGTCTTAGCAGAATGTAAAGAGAGAGGAATTGCTGACCAATTTCTGTCTGTATTGCAGTTTTAAGACCCTTGATTTTAGTTTTTCTTAGTCATTGCTTTGTTCTTTGAACTTGAGAAAGGAGCAGATGGGGGGCGCCCAAGAAGGGAAAAGCCACAGCCACGTCACTTGGAAAGAAAATTAACAGTAACTCCAAAGGGAAACCCACCTTAGCGCAGGCAGAATAAGACCGAATTCTTCGAAAGGCAGTCTTGAAAAAATCTGAGAACGTTTTTCTTCTGATGCTTGTGAATCACAGTTAGGAACAGCCCATCTGATTTGCATATCTAGGGAGGGACACATTCTACAAGGAGACCATCAACAGACCCATGTCCACGAGTGGTGAGCGAATTTATCCAGTGGGCTTGTATGGATTTGGCTTCACATTTTAACTCCCTTCATTAGATGCTTCTAGCACAAAGTTGAGAAATCTGTATGCAGGTCAGGAAGCAACAGTTAGAACTGGACACGGAACAACAGACTGGTTCCAAATAGGAAAAGGAGTACGTCAAGGCTGTATATTGTCACCCTGCTTATTTAACTTATATGCAGAGTATATCATGAGAAACGCTGGGCTGGATGAAGCACAAGCTGGAATCAAGATTGCTGGGAGAAATATCAATAACCTCAGATATGCAGATGGCACCACCCTGTGGCAGAAAGTGAAGAAGAACTAAAGAGCCTCTTGAAGAAAGTGAAAGAGGGGAGTGAAAAAGTTGGCTTAAAGCTCAACATTCAGAAAATAAGATCATGGCATCCGGTCCCATCACTTCATGGCAAATAGATGGGAAAACAGTGGAAACAGTGGCTGACTTTATATTTTTGGGCTCCAAAATCACTGCAGATGGTGACTGCAGCCATGAAATTAAAAGACGCTTACTCCTTGGAAGGAAAGTTGTGACCAACCTAGACAGCATATTAAAAAGCAGAGACATTACTTTACCAACAAAGGTCCGTCTAGTCAAGGCTATGGTTTTTCCAGTAGTCATGTATGAATGTGAGAATTGGACTATAAAGAAAGCTGAGTACTGAAGAATTGATGCTTTTGAACTGTGGTGTTGGAGAAGACTCTTGAGAGTCCCTTGGACTGCAAGGAGATCCAACCAGTCCATCCTAAAGGAGATCAGTCCTGGGTGTTCATTGGAAGGACTGATGTTGAAACTGAAACCCCAATACTTTGGTTACCTGATGTGAAGAGCTGACTCATTTGAAAAGGAAAGATTGAAGGCAGGAGGAGAAGGGGACGACAGAGGATGAGATGGTTGGATGGCATCACTGACTCAATGGACATGGGTTTGGGTAAACTCCGGGAGTTTGTGATGGACAGGGAGGCCTGGTGTGCTGAAATTCATGAGGTCGCAAAGAGTCGGACATGACTGAGCGACTGAACTGACTGACTGACCTTGATATACTTTCACCTCTTAATGATGAGAGTAGGCATCAGTTAAACTAAAATGACCATTTGAGGAAAATGAGAAAAGCAACATGGGCAAAGTCTCCACTAGTAAATCATCATTATGAATACATCTGTACATTTATGTCTTTTTTACATTTCTCCTACCATACTTTACCATAAAGACAGGAGAAGATAGGAAAAAAGCAATACCTTTCATACAGTGGTAAATTAATTTCCCCTGCCCTAGACTTGTCTCCAGGCCAGGCATGTGTGTGTGTGTGTGTGTGTGTGTGTGTGTGTGTGTTCAGTCATGTCTGACTCTTGTAACCCCATGGACTGCAGCCCTCCAGGCTCCTCTGTCCATGGAATTTTCCAGGCAAGAACACTGGAGTGGGTAGCCAGTCCCTTCTCCAGCCAAGCTAGGTAGTGTGTTTCAATTTTATGTTTATTACTGCAAAGAGAGAAAGAAAGTCTTTCTTGATTTTAACAATAGCGCAAACGGTTTACCGTCCTGTCCTCTTGCCTCAACAAACCATAGAGGGATGCATCAAACCCATTTCAAATGTACTATTCCCATACAGTCCAATGTCATTAGGAAAGCCAGCAAGAATAGTGACCGTCCAAGGCAGTGGTTAAAAACCTTGACTCCATTTTTCAGGAGAACTCCCTGAGGCACCATACTGACAACACACGGCACATACTGAATAACAAATGTAACAGAAAGAATTAATAGAATATTTTACAAAGTGCTTTAATATCCTCACCTGAGATGACTCTCATTGGTCTTATTAAACCTTCAAAGATTGAACCCAGAGAGATGGAAATTATATGCTGCTACTGCTGCTAAGTCGCTTCAGTCGTGTCCGACTCTGTGCAACCCCATAGACGGCAGCCCACCAGGCTCCCCCTGTCCCTGGGATTCTCCAGGCAAGAGCACTGGAGTGTGTTGCCAGTTCCTTCTCCAATGCATGAAAGTGAAAAGTGAAAGTGAAGACGCTCAGTCGTGTCCAACTTGTAGCGACGCCATGGACCACAGCCTACCAGGCTCCTCTGTCCATGGGATTGTCCAGGCAAGAGGACTGGAGTGGGTGCCATTGTCTTCTCTGGGAAATTAAATGGGAAAAACCTACTGTGTTTCTTCCTCAAAATCAGAGTGTGGGGTAGGAGGGCTGGCTGTCCCCCTCCGCCGAGCGCAGTTGTTGCTCGACAGGGGCTGCCCAGCCCAGGAATCTGAACGCTCCTTAGGTGGGGCCCTGTGACCGCTTCCCCTACTGGAATGTGAGCATATGAGACGTGAGTCGCTTCCAGGCTGAAATGGTAGAAAAGCTACATGCCATCCCGACCCTTTATCCTCCCCCACCTGCCAGATGGAGATTCTGGGGCCCCAGGAGATGGTGGAACTCCCAGATGAATGACATCTGTGTCCTTAGATCTAAGGTCTGCCTGCAAAACACCTTCCTGGGCCTTTATATGAAGAAAAAAGCTATCTTTTATCATTTTGCCTGCATTCGCAGTTGCTTTAGTCATGTCTGACTCTTTGTGACCCTATGGACAGTAGCCCCCCAGGCTCCTCTGTCCATGGGATTCTCCAGGCAAGAATATTGGAGTAGGTTGCCACGCCTGCCTCCAGGGGATCTTCCCCACCCAGGGATCGAACCTGCGTCTCTTATGTCTCCTGCATTGGCAGGTGGGTTCTTTACCACTAGCACCACCTGGGAAGCCCATTATCATGTTAAGCAACTGGAATTTGGAGGTTTATCTATTATAGCAGCAAGTGTTATCCTGATTTAACTGAAATGGGATGGAGGTGGTATCAATTAGTAAATGGAGTTTCCTAATTGGTGGTTTATAATGGTTTGGTTTCTCTTCCTAATTCTTTAACATACCCAGTAAAGCTCACCTTCTGTTACTTAGGGCTTCAGGCTCTGGGAGGAGGTACCTTCTGAGGAGGAAGTTTTTTGCCCTGGAATAACTATTATTTTTAAGAGTGACTGATCCAAAGTGGAACATGCTCAGTTTCTTGCTAGAGGCGGCTTGCCTTTAGTAGGCATATGGAAACTATTTGGATGACAATCTCAAACATAAAAGTTATCAAGGCAGCAACCTTGGCACAGTGGCTGTGCTCAGAACTGATCACAGCGCACTCACCTTTAGCATCTGCGGTCCCGTGGAGCTCAGCCCTGCCAGCAAAGCAGTTTGGGAATGCCATCCTGCAGAAAGCAAGTGCGACAAACAAGCTTTGAGCTTATGGGGTTTATAAGCCACAGCCTGTGGGCTTGCGGGGATTTTCACTCATGCTTTCATTTGATTTCTTAAACTTTGGTTTCTTTTCTTCCCCCTTTCCACTCTCCCAACAGTAAAACCCCATTAAATCAACCCAAGTTGGACTTTCTCATTGTCTTTAGTGATTTGTTTGTTCCCCAATTTGTCATAACAGGGTAAACTGTTCAACTTTTGTACATGAAAAGCTCAAATAGTAAGTTCATAATTGTTTTCACAGAATTTGAGACTTTCTCTAGGGAGCTGTTTTCAAAATAAAATAAGTGCTATGAATGGAATAGGAAATATTACAGTAATTATGTTGGTTTCCCAGGAAAACTTAGAACTTAATAGCGGCGGGGTAACTTGGGGACTAGCAGATGCTGTGTCTATCCTTCAAAATGTATCTGTATCTCAGTGTCTCTGAATCCAGATATAATGCTCATTTCAGGCAAGCAGTTAGCTTGGTGGGAAGTGCAGTCATGAATTTCTAGAGGATGACTGTTGTTTTAGGGCCTCTCATTGAGGAGAGGAGGGTTTTCAAGCTCCGGGGACCTGGAACTATATGTGTGTGTTAGGGTAAAGTGGAATTATGTCAGCCTAGAGTCCTAGTGCAGAGGTGGGACACAGGGAGGATTTGGGGGACCGATGGATTGGGAGTTTGGAATTAGTAGATGCAAACTATCATATATAGAAATAGATAAACAACAGGGTTCTGCTGTATATAGCACAGGGAACTGTATTCAATACTCTGTAATAAACCATAATGGAAAAGGATATGAAAAAGAATGTATACATGTGGATAACTGAATCACTTTGCCACGCAGCAGAAATTAACACAACACTGTAAATCAACTATATTTCAAAAAATAAATTTGAAAAAAATGTAAAAAAAAAAAAGAGTTCTAAAATGCTCCCGACATGTACTGAGCCCACAGACTAGCCCTCATCATCCCTGAGACAGGGGCTGGTGGCCCACCCTGCATCTTTCTTCTCCTTACCTACAGCAGCAACTGAATCACCAGGGGGTATTAATTTTTCAATGCACATTTCTGATTTTTTTTTCCTTTCATGGTGCATGGGCTCAGTTGCTCCATGGTATGTGAGATCTTCCCAGACCAGGGATCCAACCCATGTGCCCTGCAGTGGCAGGCAGATTCCTAACCACTGGACCACCAGGGAAGACCACCAAATGCACATTTCTAAGCCCAACCCCAGTGATTATTTTTCCATTAGGTTTGGAGCAGAAAGTCAGATAGTCAGTGGGCCAGTTTTCTGACTTCTATGGGAATCATTTCTTAGCGTCTCTTTTTATTTATTTATTTTTTATCACCCAAGCAGATACACCAAACACCGCAGTTTGGCTTGGGCTGTTTTTTTTAAGAGGGCTTCCCAGGTGGCGCGAGTGGTAAAGAACACACCTGCCAATGCAGGAGACCTAAGAGACTCGGGTTCAGTCCCTGGGTCAGAAAGATCCCCTGGAGAAGGGCGTGGCAACCCACTCCAGTATTCTTGCCTGGAGAATTCCATGGACAGAGGAGCCTGGCAGGCCACAGTCCATAGCGTCATAAGGAGTCAGACACAACTTGGCATGCACAGTTTCTTAAAACTTTTACATAAATAGAATAATACACATATGTTTTGCATCTGGTTGTATGCATATGCTGCATACAGTGTTTGTGGCATTACAGGGTGCAACCATAGTTTGTTCATTTACACTGGCATTGTATAATCACACCACTGTCTATTCGTTCTTTTATATTTGAATAGTATGTATTCTACGTTAGGCTTGTTTTTTAGCTTTTTGGCTATTGTGAAAAGTGCTGCTATGAACTACTTGTACATATCTCTTGGTGCACATGTGACAACACTTTTCAGCTGGATATATACTTAAAATTGCTAAGTCCTAGGATATCTATAGCATCAACTTTAGAAAACAAGACCAAACTCTTTTCCTCAAGAAAACAATTCAATGCATATACCCACCAGATGTACATGAGAGACCTCATTGTTTTATACTTTCACCAGCACTTTGTATTAATCACTTTTTAAATTTTAACCATTCTGGAAGTTTACAAGAGTAAGCTCATTGTGGGTTTAATTTGCATGTCCTGACTATTAATGTGGTTAAGGAACTTTTGATACATTTTATTGATCACATGGCTATCTTGGTTTATGAATTTCATTTCAAAGTCTCTTTCCTATTTTTCTAGTAGGTTGTCTTTTTCATACTAATTTGTGTGAGTTTTTCTTTTTAAAATATTTTTATTTATTTATTTAGCTGTGCCAGGTCTTCGTTACGGCATGCAAACTGTTAATTGCAGCACGTGAACTCTTAGTTGCAGATTGTGGCTCTGACCAGGGATCAAACCCAGACACCCAGCACTGGGAGCACGGAGTCTTAGCCACTGAGCCACCAGGGAAGTCCCCAGGAGTTTTTTGTCTTTTGTTTTTTTTTTTAATATGTATCATAGTAATGAGCCCTTGGTCAGTCACTGAGTTGAGAATCTCACCTTCCTAACTGTAGCTCAACTTTCATACTTTTAAGGGTGTATTTTGTTAAACAGAGCTACTTTAGGCTAGTCTCATTTACTTCCTTGTTTCTTTGTGGTTAGGACTTTTTGTGTTCTGTTTGGGAAATCTTTGCCAACCTCAAGATCATCAAGATATTCCTTGTGTCATTATCTAATGGGTTTTTGCTATTGTGCCTTTCACACTTTGGCCTCTAATTCACCTGGAAGGAATCTACCTGGAACTGCAAACACGACCTTTCTCCACTGTTCTGCCACTTTTTACATAAATCAGAGCCCATGTATGCAAGGTTCTGTTTCTGAGCCCTTTTTTCTGTTCCAGTCATCTCTTGGCTATCTTGGTGCCACAGTGCCATTCTGCCTTAATCACTGAGGCTTTATGGTAAGTTTTGTCATCTGTAGAGCAAACACTCTTACTTTGCTCTTCTTAAGTGTCCTGACTATTTCCTGGCCTTGAACCATCTTGTCAAGTTCCACAAAAACATCTGTTGGAATTGTATAGAATCTGTAAATCAATTTGGGGAGAAGTAATATTTTTATAATATTCAGTCTTCCAATCCATGAACATGGTTCACCTCTCTATTGACTTAGATCTTTATATTCTCTCACTAAGGTCTTAGAGTTTTCTGTTTGGAGATCTTACATATCTTTGACTATCTTTATTCTAAAATCTTGACTATTTTAGCAAAGTGTCATTTTTAAAAAATTTCGTTTGAAAACTTACCGGTAAGCACTAATTTTGTTTTATAGTTCCTGTTTTTAACATTCATGAAAATTTTGTATTGTGTGCTTTCCTTTATTATAAGCATTTTCACTTTATTATAAACGTGTTTCTGATCTCTGTTCTACCTGTGTTACAGGCATACCTTGTTTTATTGCACTTGACTTTATTGCAATTTGCAGATACTGTGTGTTTTACAAATTCAAAGTGTGTGGCAAGCCTGGTTACATTTTATTTTTTTAGCAACCAAGTATTTTTTAATTAAGGCATGAACATTCTTTTTTAGACATAATGTTATTGCCCACCTAACAGGCTACAGTATAGTGTATGTATGGGAAACCAAAAAATTTGTGTGACTTGCTTTATTGGGATACCCACTTTATTAGAACAAACCCACAGTATCTCCAAGGTCTACCTGTACTTTCCTGTTTCTGCTATAACAAACAAATGCTCCCTATTTGTCCTGTGGCTTTTTAGTAAGCCCTGGGCACAGTGCCTCTTTATTTCAGAAGCGTGATCCAACATGACGATGCTTTTTCACTCAGGGATTTGTCTCTATTAGTACTAATGCAGAAAGGAAAATCACTGCTTTTCAAATAATTTGGGATGCTTCTGAAAGGCCCAGTCAGGGCTCTCACAGTTTTCATCTCTTCTGGGTTTGTATACCTCAGAGAGTCCAAAGATGAGATGGGGAGGCAAGTATTGCCTTGAAGATTCCCCCAGGTGGCCCAGAGATGCCTCAAAATTCACAGAATTAGCAAAGGGGCTTCCAAAGTTAATTGAGGTGCCAACAAACTTGCTGCTGCTGCTAAGTCGCTTCAGTCGTGTCCGACTCTGTGCAACCCCATAGATGGCAGCCCACCAGGCTCCCCCGTCCCTGGGATTCTCCAGGCAAGAACACTGGAGTGGGTTGCCATTTCCTTCTCCAATGCATGAAAGTGAAAAGTGAAAGTAAAGTCACTCAGTCGTGTCCGACTCTTAGCGACCCCATGGACCACAGCCCACCAGGCTCCTCCGTCCATGGGATTTTCCAGGCAAGAGTACTGGAGTGGGGTGCCATTGCCTTCTCCAAACAAACCTGAGAGCTATTGAAAATGCAGACTGTGTAGTTCATTGGAATACACCAGACAAGGTATCCAATTGGAAAGTACCCCTGGGACATTTCAGCTTTAAGTATTGTTTCGACAGTTTGGAAAGCCCTAGAAGGCAAAATAACTAACATTTATTAGGGTTAGTCACTCAGGCGTGTCTGACTCCGCGCAGCCCTGTAGACTGCAGCCCCACCAGGCTCCTCTGTCCATGGGATTTCCCAGGCAAGAACACTGGAGTGGGTAGCCATTCCCTGCTCCAGGGGATCTTCCTGACCCAGGGATCGAACCTGCATCTCTTTTGTCTCCTGCATTGGCAGGTGGGTTCTTTACCTCTTGTGCCACCTGGGAAGCCCATCTTAACCAAATATTCACATTTTACCTTGTCAAGAGGAAAGGCAGTTGTGCATCAATTTTAGAAGGACTAAACAGAATAACACTCATAGTTTCAGCTGGTAACTGATATTTAGCTCTTCTTCCTGGGTCAGGAAGATTCCCTGCAGAAGGAAATGGCAACCCACTCCAGTATGCTTGCCTGGGAAATCTCGTCAACAGAGGAGCTTTGCAGGCTACAGTCCCTGGGGTTGCAAAGAGTCTGACACGGACTGAAGCAACTTCACATGCACGCCCCCTGACATTTACCCAGGAAAATTTACAGAGCGAAAGTCCGGGAAGTGTTTCGGGGTTGACAACACCCTCCTCCTTCTAGTATCCTTCTCATCTAGCCAGAGAGACATAGCCAGGGGCAAATCACAAGGCGATCTTACTTGCGACGGTCAGGCCAGGGCTGTCCTGCTCTGAGCCAGCCGCCCGTGGACTCGTCCAGCCGCTTTTTCCTGTAACTGCCCGTGTACGTTGTCACTGACAAATCTGACCACCTCGCTTCATCCTGCCAAGATGCTGCAGCCTTCCGTCTGATCATGTCAAACTCTTGAGAAGTGAGAGGGCTGAAAGGCAGAAGAATCTGTGGTGTCAAGTAGAAGAAGTGTGACATGGCCCGCTTTGAAGGACAGCTTTTCGAGCCCTCTCTGTCATGCAGAATTAATTTCCTTCTTGTAGTGGGAAGTAATCAACCCAGCCCAGCAAACTTTGTGACTCCCACGGCTCAGAGAATTTAGAAGCTGAACTCAAAGTTGCCAAGCAACAGGTTGCATAATTCCACAAGTTCTACTTCCTACCTCCCTCCAATTTTAACTAGCAAATTTAGAACTTTCTGGCTTTTGCTTTAAGTGATACACAGCTACGAATCCTGGAAAGAAAGCAGGTGGCCACTGTTTTTATAAATAAGTGAGTCCTACTCATGATGGTTTAAGACGTGGAGCGAGAGGACAGTGCCAAACATTCATTTCTTCTAAAGACTGACCTTCAAGGGTCTGGAGGCAAGTGTGTCCTGTTTGTGATGTCAACAGTAGCAGGTGAGGCGAGCGGCTTCTCGTGTGTCATAGAGCAATGGGACTGAAGCTGGTGGCCCTCTGGAGTCGCCCCAGGGGCTGGTAAAATAAGACCCCACCCCCAGCCATAGATTCTGATTTAACTGGTCTGGAGTAGGGCCTTGACTTGGCTCATTTTATTTTATATTTTAAACTTTTTATTTTGTATCAGGGTATAGCAGACTAACAATGTTGTGGTAGTTTCAAGTGAACAGCAAAGGTCATTTTTAAAAGCTCACTCCTGGAAGCTTCTAGAGAGCAGCTGGGGTTAAGAATTAAGGTCATTGAAATGCCACTGTGAACCTTTTTTAGATTGAGAAGTCATAGCATCCTATCTTCTGTTCAGCTGATTCCCTGCATCCTTCACTAATAATTACTCTAAAGCTGGTTAGCACACCTGCCTCTCCTTCTCTGCACAAACAATTCACTGGCAAATCGAAATAGATCTTTCCACATGTGTCCTTGCTCCTAGCACTTCTTGGAGCAGAAATTCTCAGCCCTCTGCGCTCATTCACGTGACCTGTGGGATGCTCTATAGAAACAGGGGTCCTGCCTCACCTTGATCGGCGCCTCCAGGGGTGGATCCATCATCAGCCTGAAAGAAAGAGTCTCCATAGGTGGCTGGATCAGCACCCATTGGGCGCCTTAAACATGCAGAGGCTCACCTGCCCTGCACAGACTATAGGAATAAAGCCCTGGAATCATCATATTGGGTTGGCCAAAAAGGTCATTCAGGTTTTCCTTACCAGTTTACAGAGTAATCCAAACGAACTTTTGGCCAATCCAGTATTTCCGTGGTTACATGAGGGTGTGGCTGTTGACTTTAAATGCTGGGAAGACTGCTCCAAGAGCTGAATCTCAACAGTCTTTTAAAGTGAGGCTGACATGACACAAGGTATGCTTCTTTGAGGGTAAAATTACTTGCAGATACTTGTTAGCATGTCAAAGTAGGAGTATCTTTCTTTAAAAATTTGAAACTTGGAACATAAGCATATTTGCTGTAGAAGGATTAGGCACATGGTCGCAGAGCATGCTGCTTTTTCTCGGGGAGTTGAAGGTTTCTTGGAGAAACCCAGATGGAACACGAGGAAGATGGAGATAGAGGCAAGGAGGGAAGCGGAAACCAGGCTGCCCAATGCTTTTCAGTGCACCCAGTGTCACGTGGCAACTGCTTTGATGCTTAAACCTTTAGCCATTCTAGTAAAAATTGTGGTTTAGAAGCCTCTGCTAGCATTTACTCATCAACTGAAAGTCCTCTAAAAATAGAACTACTGGGAAACTGTGGGATGTGAGGTGGAAAAGAAAAGCTCCCTCAGTTTTTTTGGAGGGGATAACTTTAAAAATACTTAACTAGCTAAGTTTACTTGGTGCAGTTAAGATTTAAACTTGTTGATTTTTAAATTGCTGTTACATCTGAAATAAACTGATGTGATGTTCTGGTAAAAAAACAAACAAACAAACTCTGCTAGTTAAATATTTTTTGAGGCAGGAAAATAAATAGAACAGATTGTGAAACATTATTTGTAGAAAACATTTAAAAATTTTCTCCTTAGACTGTGTGGTTGTCTATAAACAAATGTATGATTATACAAATGTATGATTAAACAAATGTAAACTCTTCAACAAATGATTATGGTATAAATATACCTTATGATCACATTCTTGTCCTTTATTTTTATTTATTTCTTTTCTTCTCCCCAAATCAATTATGATATCATTTTAACAATTAAAACCTTGAGAACCAAGAGTTGTGAAACTTAACAATGTAAGTGAAAAGGTCTAATATCAGATTTGATAGGATTGTAGCTTGGTTCATCAGTCTATTAGACGTTGGCTAAGTCGGCTAAAAATCAGTTGGACCTGAAATTAGAGGATAAATAGAATGGACTAATTGAGTTTATTATCACAAGTATTTAGTCTATAAAACCCTAGAATTCTTTGTTCCCATTGTATCAGATGCTTCACTTTTCCTGGACATGGTATTCAGTACTGATTTGTATCATTTGACTTCCATGTTGATGGTCTGTGTGAAAAACTTCCTTTTGTGACTAAATTATGGCAAGCTATGTTGTTCAGTCCCTGGTTTGTTAAATGTGAAAAGACATAATTAAGCGCACTGTGACAATGAATTCTGGATTTTGAGTGCAATTTAGTAGAAGCTTCCCGAGTGAGTGACCTCATACCCCATATAACCAGCAGGTGGCGCCCGTGTCACCTGATGTAGGGATGGGGTATTAATCGGCAGGTCTTGACCAGGCTTTTGTCTTAAAAGGCTGATTATTTTAATGAGCTGTTAATAGGTATTAATTAGGAGTTTCATGGTTAAGTAAGTTTAGAACAAGTTGGGATAAACATGATTCTTTGCTGCAGAACTTTAGGGCCTTTAACATTTCCATGTGCCTTGTGAATCTATCAAAGGGGGCGGCTTTTCTAAACTTCAGTTCAGTTCAGTCGTGTCCGACTCTTTGTTACCCCATGAATCACAGCACGCCAGGCCTCCCTGTCCATCACCAACTCCTGGAGTTTACGCAAACTCATGTCCATTGAGTCGGTGATGCCATCCAACCATCTTATCCTCTGTCGTCCCCTTCTCCTCCTGCCCTCAATCCCTCCCAGCATCGAGGTCTTTTCCAGTGAGTCGGTTCTCAGCATCAGGTGGCCAAAGTATTGGAGTTTCAGCTTCAACATCAGTCCTTCCAATGAACACCCTGGACTAATCTCCTTTAGGATGGACTGGCTGGATCTCCTTGCAGTGCAAGGGACTCTCAAGAGTCTTCTCAACACCACAGTTCAAAAGCATCAATTCTTTGGTGCTCAGCTTTCTTCACAGTCCAACTCTCACATCCATACATGACCACTGGAAAAACTATAGCCTTGACTAGGTGGACCTTTGTTGGCAAAGTAATGTCTCTGCTTTTTAATATCCTGTCTAGGTTGGTCATAACTTTCCTTCCAAGGAGTAAGCATCTTTTAATTTCATGGCTGCACTCACCATCTGCAGTGATTTTGGAGCCCCCAAAAATAAAGTCTGACACTGTTTCCACTGTCTCCCCATCTATTTGCCATGAAGTGATGGGACCAGATGCCATGATCTTATTTTCTGAATGTTGAGCTTTAAGCCAACTTTTTCACTCTCCTCTTTCACTTCCATCAAGAGGCTTTTTATATCTGAGGTTATTGATATTTCTTCCGGCAATCTTGATTCCAGCTTGTGCTTCTTCCAGCCCAGTGTTTCTCATGATGTACTCTGCATATAAGTTAAATAAGCAGGGTGACAATATACAGCCTTGACGTACTCCTTTCCTATTTGGGAACCAGTCTGTTGTTCCATGTCCAGTTCTAACTGTTACTTCCTGACCTGCATATAGGTTTCTCAAGAGGCAGGTCAGGTGGTCTGGTATTCCCATCTCTTTCAGAATTTTCCACAGTTTGTTGTGATCCACACAGTCAAAGGCTTTGGCATAGTCAATAAAGCAGAAATAGATGTTTTTCTGGGACTCTCTTGCTTTTTCGATGATCCAGCGGATGTTGGCAATTTGGTCTCTGGTTCCTCTGCCTTTTCTAAAACCAGCTTGAACATCTGGAAGTTCTCGGTTCACATACTGTTGAAGCCTAACTTGAAGAATTTTGAGTATTGCCTTGCTAGCATGTGAAATGAGCACAATTGTATGGTAGTTTGATAGAAATCAAAATAGAAGTGACCTATGTGTGTGTTCATACAGTAGTTTGCATGGAGTTCAACAAACACACACAGGTCACTACTTTTTGATTTTCATCACACAGACTAGATACGTCAGGCAGAAACCTACTGATGAAACCCATATGATTCCAAAATGAAACCCAGGAAGAAACCAAGTTATAGAAAGGCCCAAACCCAGCAGGATTCTCTTGAGAAAAAAGACCCATATGAAGCTTGAGCTTCCATCTCAACAAGAATCTGTCTCCTGCCCATAAGGTGCCAAATTCTGATATTTGGATAAACACTGCCAGCAGCTGACTGAGCATATGGAATGCGTTATAGTTAATAACTGTATGAGTCTGTCAGTTACAATAGTATTAATTTTCAGTCCTTGATCTTGTAATAATTTCTTCAAACTTACCCACTGGGTGATTTGGAAATTTTAGTAACTTATCAAAAACTGTGTGGTAGGTGGTCTACAAGACATAGAAAACAAGGAGCTAGTTGCAACCAGAATTGGATGGAAATAAAAGAGGGTAAAATACAAAAGAACAGGAAACAGAAATTGATACAATTAGTGAAGAGAAGCCTAAAGGAAGGATCTTTTTCTTTCCTTTCCTGAAATTTGTTAGTTATATTTACCATTTGAAAACTGAAATTGATTACAATGTGTAGATACTGTGATCCAAATTTTGTTTAATGAAAAGTATATGTATATATAAGAAAAGGCCTAGTGGGCTATATACACAAATGTTAATACTTATCACAGCTGAGTAGCAGGATCACATGTGATTTTATATTTTACATTCCTTTATTTTCTAAATGTTTTGCGATGAATATATGTAATTCACAGAGTCAACATGTTATACTACAAAAATGCAGGCAAATGGAATACATCCATATATAATCAATCTCTCTAATCCTACAAAGGGTCTCGTTTGAGTTTACATTTATTTTTCTCTTTCATTTTGTGTGTGTGTGTGTGTGTGTGTGTGTGTGTTTGTGTACTGGTGGGGGAAGAGGGAATAGGGAAGTAGAAAAAGATCAGGTATATAATGGACCCCAAGCAATTATCCTTCAATTAAAAATAAATCAACATTTTTTTTAAAAGAAGGGATTGATCCTAGTGGATTAGTTGCTAAATGCTTGAAGACAAATAAAAGGTGATAAACTCCTCACAGCTTTAACCAAGTGGACTCCTATATGGATATCGCAGTGGGAGTAGGTGGAAGGCACAAAATACGGTTGTTAAATCATCAGTCAATGCATGTTTGTTGGAGAGCAAAGACCAGAAGAGGAATCCTCTTGAGATTTAACTGACCCTTCATCCTCTCTTTGTTCACTGAGGCGGGGTTATTTGCCTATGCTGTTGGCTTAGTCAAATGGGAATCTAAGGTCTCCTCCCTATTTCCTGTTAGTTGCACCGAGTGCTGATTTGGGGGCCACAGGTTTAGGGATTTGCACAAGGCCTGGGAAAAGGCCACCCTGGAACGATCAAGGTTGATACTTCATCCCACCTCCTTTGTATACAAAGTGACAATAACAGGTTTATAATGTGCACAGGTATTTACAGGCCTCTGTTAGCAATTCTGAGGTTATGTTTTGAACCAAGAGACACTCAACAGTATTTTGTGCTACAGAATTTTTAGTATCCCAATAGACGCAATGTTAGGGTGCTCTGGGGAATTGGACTAACTCAATGTATTCCTGCTCTTTGATGTACCAGTCTTTGTAAGGACTGTTCATTATGTAGCTTTGTCTCTGTGGCTATGTATGAGCTTTATTCAAAATTTGTTCACTCATCCACTCATTGAATAAACATTTATTGTGAACCTACTCTGGGCCATTGAGCAACACCACCTACTATTTTGCACCATATAGCCTACCTCCTACAAACACAGTGATATATGTTCTACCAGCGGCATTTTTCCTGTCACCCTGATTAGGATTTGTTCACTAATGAAGACCTATTTAAGTAGAGACCTGTGTTAAAAGGCAACAAACACCATGCAAATTTAATGGGGCACACTTTCTAAATATTGGGAAGTAGGCAAACCGTGTACAGTGAAGTCACTTTTGTTGTTGTTCTAAGATGTTCTGTTTCTCCAACAGATTATCTGAGAAAAATTAGTTTGAGTTAAGTGTTCATATTGCGAATATTGGGTTGGCCAAAAGTTTCATTTGGGTTTTTCCATAAGACAGTATGAAAAAAATCCAAAGAAACTTTTTTGGCCAATCCAAAGTCAAATGAGAGGGCTGGATGCTAGAGAAGCTTAATGCACGTGATACAGCTTTGAAAGAACCGGAGTGAGTTTAGAAGGGCAGAGCACAGTAGTACATGCCAGCCTTCCCGCACTCTTCGCGGGTTTCACTCTCTCTCGTTTCCTGGCAGGACAGCCTGGAGCAGCCGGACATTTCCCCCTGGCTTTTCTGCTGCTCGTGGCCAAGTGCTTCCTGTGATGTCCCCACCCCTCTCACAGGAACCCCATCTCCCAGGCTTGCACCCTGTCCTTTGGGATAGTCAAAGCCGGATGCTGAGTTCAACACCAAGGTATGGTAGAAACTGTGAGTGTAAACAGAAGTCTGGTACCTTGACAAGAGAAATAGCAGAAGTCTCTCGTGCTCCTTTTATTTTATGGGTTTTCAAGGTACTGAGGGAAGGCAGAACTGGGAGGTCAAGACTATGTTCTTATTTGAAGTGGGGGGTGGAATGCAGTAAAATCTTTGCAGAAGTTTCCCTGTTTGAATTAGGCTCAGACAGAAATTGATGATTATATGAGTTTGCTAGGGCTGCCTTAAGAAAGTACCACAAACTCAGTGGCTTAAAACAACAGAAATGGGGACTTGCCTGGTGGCCCAGTGGCTAGGACTCCACACTCGCAACGCAGGGGGCCCAGGTTCCATCCCTGGGCAGGATCCTACATGCCACAAGTAAAAGATTCTGCATGCCACAAGTAAAAGAACTAGATCCTACATGCCACAAGTAAAAGATTCTGCATGCCTCAACAAGACCTGGCGTAATAAAGAAGTAGATAAGTAAATGTGTTATTTGAAAAACAAATGTAATGCCTCAGGTCTGCAGGCTACGAGTCTGAAATCAAGGTATCAGCAAGGCTCAGGCGTCTCTCAAACACAGAGGAGGATCCTTCCTTGCCTCTTCTATCTGCTGGTGGCTTCCCGGCCATCTCCAGCATTCCCTTGCTTGTGGCTGCATCAGTCCAGTCTCTGCCTGCCTCATCAGTGGCATTCACTCTGTGTGTCTTAGCCCCCGAGTGACTGTCTTCTTTTAAGGATGCCAGTCACACTGGATGGGAGCCCATCCAACTCCAATACCACCTCGTCTTGGCTAATCACATCTACAAAACTGCAGGATCACACTTTATAATAGTACATCAGTCACATTTATTTACATCTCACCTTATTCCAAAACAGATTAAAGTATGTTCAGTAGACATGTGTTTTGTCTGCCTGGCATTCTACTTCGTTCTGCAACTAATGACTCACGTGTCTTGGGAGAATCGGTCTTCCCCCAACCCCAAATGGGCATGCATGCTCAGTCGTGTCTGACTCTCTGCTGCCCCATGGACCGTAGCCTCCTAGACTCCCCGTCCATGGGATTTCCCAGGCAAGAACACTGGAATAGGTTGCCATTTCTTCCGCCAGGGGATCCTCCCAACCCAGGAATCGAACTTGCATCTCCAGCAACTCCTGCACTGGCAGGCAGATCTAACCTCAAATAGTTGCAATCAATTGTAATAGACCACACCACTGGCCGTGGAGACAGACATATGACTTGTCAGGCAGACCAGTGTGGTGCTTTCTCAAGACTCTCAGAATTGAATCTCTGGAGATAGGGCAGTCCTTCCTCTGGACCTGGGTGCTGCTGCTTGCCATTTCTCCAGCTAGGTGGAGGAAGCTAGACAATGGTCTCAAAACACAGAGAAGAAGAGATGAAGAATCCTAGTATCACTCGTGGCCCTGAAGCTTGCTGTACCCCTGTCCCTCTCCCTGGATGACTAGATGAGCCAATAAGCTCTTCTTTTTGCCCAAGCTAATAGGTTTCTGTCATTTCTAGACAAGAGTGCTGGCTAATACAGAAGGTGGTATTAAATTTTGGGAGGCTTGGTTTTTAATGTCTACAATATTATCTTCAACCATAAGCAGAAAAATCAACTGGAAAAGAAATACCATGAGGCACCATTCTCCAAAAGAGTTAAATATAAGATGTTAGGTTACAGTGAAGAAAGGTCTTAAAGATAACATACTAAGCAGGATCTTACCATCTGAATTATGTACAAATCTCTTATTCTGTACAACAGAGGTATCCATGACAAAAGATAATATCTGAACCATCTTACAGAAAGTATGAAATGAGGTTCATAAAATACTTTGAGCAACTGGAAATTGTTGCTCAAATTTTTTAAAAAATTTTTAAATTAAAAAAAAATTTTTAATTTAAAAAATTAAATTAATGTATTTTTACATTAATTAATTACATCAATTAATGTAATTTTACATTAATTAAATTAAATGTATTTAGATACATTTAAATGTATTTAAAATGTATTTTTAAAAATGTATTTTAAATATATTTTAAAATAAAATTATAATTAATAATTAAATATAATAATTAATTTTAATTAATTAAAAATAATTAATTAAATGATTGATAATAATTAAAAATAAATTTATTTTAAAATAAATATATATATCACATTTAGGGATAGTGAATTTAGATAAATTTCTTAATATTCCTATTGCTCAATTTGTTTTTCTGTAAAACGGGGCCATGATACCTTTAAAGAGTTGCTGACAGTATTGGCAATCATGCACAGTAAGTCCCCTACATGTGAACCTTCAGGTTACAAGCTTTCAAAGACGTGAACATGCACCTGGTTCCAACAAGGAACCAGAACCTGTGCCGTCTGCATGAGGCCTGGGTGCAACTGGAGCGTGCCCTTCGTCTGCTACTGCCGACGATCCTCAGCTCTGCCATCTCCCGCCTCTTCTCCCTCCTCCACTTAGAGTAATTCTTCTTGCCTGTTCACTCGAGGCCAGCCCCTGTATGCCAGCTGTTGTTCTGTACTACTGTACTTTTCTAGGTTCTGTCCTGTAAGATTTAAAAGGGTTTTGTTTTTTGTTTTTGTTTATGTATTATTTGTGTAAAAAGTATTATAAACCTATTTCAGTACAGTGCTATATAGGTGATTGTTAGTTGGGAACCTAGGCTAACTTTGTGGGACTTAGGAACGAACTGAGACTTACAGATGTGCTCGTGAGTTCCCTCGTACATAGGGGACATACTATGTGTCCCTGGGCGGGGACACATATGGGACATATATGTGAACCTGGGTGATACGATTCAACTGAAGGTGATACTTCCAGACAAGGAGAGACTGCCAACTACCCACCATCCTTGCAGGAGCTGATAGACATTTTGAAAAGGGGGCTGGTGTGGAGGAAGTTTTCTGCAGAGACTGTGGGCTTGTGTGCTGGGGAAGAGACAGGAGAGGTAAGGTCAGTGAGAGTTGCTATGGTAGTTGGTCCCGACCCCAGCCTGTGGACCAGTCCCCGTGAGAGGAGAGGCAAGGATTCTATGCTCTGGGAACAGCGCTATCTTGGCAACTTACGAGCTTCACAGTTCAGGAACATTTAAGCAGGCAGCATTCTCCTGCAGGAGGAGCCCCAGCCGAAACAGTGGAGCCCAACAGAAGCCCGTGGGAGTAAGCTGCACCTGAGAGCTGAGCTTGTTTGTGAATCAGTGAGGAATCCCTAGGACGTCCAAGCTACTTGAGGGGACCGTGGTCCTGCCTGATATGATGGAATCCTGAGTCATCAAAATTCAGGTGTAAAAGCAACTTTACTCATAAGAAGAGGGTGTCGATCCTGGGTTTGATATGTAAGATTTGACACTGAAGTATGGGCTTCCCTGGTGGCTCAGATGGTAAAGAATCTGCCTGCAATGCAGAAGCCCTAGGTTTGATCCCTGGGTCAGGAAGATCCCCAGGAGAAGAGAATGGCAACCCACTCCAGTACTCTTGCCTGGAGAATCCCATGGACAGAGGAGTCTGGTGGGCTGCAGTCCATGGGGTCGCAAAGAGTCGGACATGACTGAGCGACTGACACTTTCGATTTTCGTGAGCCTTACTTTTGGTAAATGGCTTTACTGTCGCCCCAAGACATCCCTTTGTGGAATTCTCACCGCAACTCAGACTGGCCAGGTGGATGGTACAGGGCCCTGAGGACAAGGCTGCCTGACTGTGTCTGTGTTAGGTAACAGCAGCGTTAATTGAGATGAAGCATTTGGACTTGCTGAGAGTGGAAACGTTTACTGACTTGGATGTGCCCACACCTCATTCTGTCAAGGAGTTGAGGTGCCTCAGCAAAGTTAATAACCTCCAGGTTACCTCTATGCATCAAACTCTCAGGTAAATATTCATGTACTTTGACTCACAATAGGATCATCTACATTTTACATGATGAAGGTGAATTTTTTCTTGGGGGGAAAAAAAAAAGCATCCAATATTATATAACTGCTTTTGTGCCATTCCAATACTCTATTACCAAACATGTCCCTGATGACCCCCAAAAGTGAACTTCTAAAAATGTCACAGGGCAGAATTATCAACATATATTCATGTCACATGGGTGTTAAATTTAGTAACCAAAATACTACAATGAAGGAAAGAAAACCAAATAGTCTACAGTTTCATTCTGATGGTTCTTTTTCAAGGAAAATTTCCACTTGTTCATCATTGTCTGTCTTACCTGAATAACGATGGTGACATTTAGTGAGTATTCTAACACATTATATGAGTCACGCTATAACCCCAAGATGTATCCCTAGATAAGACTTAGCCTTTATAAAGAGTTTCAGAAAGTCTGACTTGGAAAGCGTTTGTGTTTATGAAGCCCCATGTGGATTTCTCAAGTTCTAGGGGCAGCTGGGCTCCACCGTCTGCATGGATCAGTCGTCTTTGCTTCTCAAAGTCCTTGCAGTTGACCGTTCTTGGCAGTAGCATTTTGACTCCTATGATGGCAATCTACTGGGTGAGTACAATGTCAGAACTGTTCTCACTGATTCTTCCTGTTATTTGCTGTGTTAAACACTGAATTATGTAAACATTACGTAAACAAGCTCACTGTTCCTGATCTTTTGTCTCCAGGGTATACTGGGTAATAGTGACAAAGGCTTAGGAAAAGAGGTAAACAGCCAGCCTAGTGATTATGGAGAAAATTTCCTGCTAGGTTGTATTGTGGCAGCCACTGTTAACTACAGCTATACCTCTACAAGAAAAGTCCAGACATTTTAATGAAATTTGGTATCGTTTTAGCAAAATGCCTGTCAATTTTGGAGCTCAGTTTGGAACACAGCACATTTTTACCCGTCTACAGAAATTAATGATAATTTTGCTTTTGACAAAAGTGAAGTCAGGTTTGTTATATTTTTCCCAGAAAAGAATTATCCATTTGAGAGAGAGATGAGCTCATTTAATTCTTACAACAACCCTAACAGGCAGCAACTCTCCATTGTTAAATATTTATTTAGCACTTATTATATCCAGGTACTGTATGTATATTAGCTAACACAATCCTTTCTCTCTCTTTTTTAATAGTTATTTATTTGGCACATCGGGTCTTCATTGCTGCATATGCAAACTCTTAATTGTGGCATGAGTGATCTAGTTCCCTGACCAGGGATCAAACCTGAGCCCCCTGCATTGGGAGTGTAGAGTCTCAGCCATTGAACCACCAGGGAAGTTGCAAGACAGTCCCTTCAACAACTCCGGGTGAATACTATTATCAATCCCATTCATTAACTGAGGCACAGTGAGATTAAGTAGTTTGGCCAAACTAAAATTAGATGATGTGAATCTGTTTTGTAAAATAAAGTGTCAAAAAAAAAAGAAAAGAAAATAAAGTGTCAACTGTAACATCTCTAACAACACCTACCAATTACTGTGGGCTTCCCAGGTGGTGCTAATGGTAAAGAACTCACCTGCCAATGCAGGAGACTTAAGAGACAAGGGTTCAATCCCTGGGTCAAGAGGATCCCCTGGAGGAGGGCACGGTAACCCACTCCAGTATTCCTGCCTAGAGAATCCCATGGACAGAGGAGCCTGGCGACTACAGTCCATAGGATCGGACAGGACTGAAGCACTAGCATGCAGCACACACTAATTACTGAGTGCCAAGCAACTTAAATACAATATCTCATTTGAATTATTCCAGCCACTCTAAGTAGCTATGCATGTGTCTGCTCAGTCAAGCCTTACTCTTTGTGACCCCACCGACTATAGCCCGCCAGGCTCCTCTGTCCATTGGGATTTTCCAGGCAAGAATGCTGGAGTGGGTTGCCATTTCCTCCTCTAGGGAATCTTCCGGACCTAGGGATCGAACCCGTGTCTCCTGTGTCTCTTGCGTTGGCAGGTGGATTCTTTACCACTGAGTCACCTAAGCCCATAAAGTAGCTATTCTTGCCCCAATTTTACAGATGAGGAGGTTGGTGCGTACAGAGGAGTAATAACTTGCCTCCAATCATATAGCTGGTTAGTGACAGAGCTGAGACTTCACTCTGGGTATCTAAGTCAAAACCTCTGTTTCTGACCAGGTCAGGGGTCCAGCATGCTAAAATCAGAGGTGGGGAGGAGTGATGGCATTTAATAAAAGGGAACATGAATTCTTTTTAAAGGTCACGAATATTTTACTATATTATACAGTACATATATACTTTATGTATTATATAGCTTCTAGTATAGCAAATAACAGAAATGTGAACCTTGGAAATTGGTCTCTGTATCATGGCCAATTGTGTAAAAACCACCCAAGAAACACAAGGAAGGTTTTCCAATGCTTTTTATGGCTGCATATATAACATATAAAGGCAGTTCAAGCTGAGAAATAAATGCATAGGAAAATTTAGGACTAACAAATGCCAGCCTTTCTCTGTCTTGTTCGTAACAGTGTGTCTGTGCCCTGGTGCTGCTTCCACTGGACCACAAGTGACAGGGTTGCTATTCCCTGTAACAGCTTACTTACCAAGGGAAATCACGGAATTCCTTCTCCAGAAGATTCTAGAAA
Source organism: Cervus canadensis (assembly GCF_019320065.1). NCBI lineage: Eukaryota > Metazoa > Chordata > Mammalia > Artiodactyla > Cervidae > Cervus > Cervus canadensis. The sequence goes on from NC_057386.1 coordinate 71,473,895, forward strand.
CGGTTTTTCATCTGATAGGGTGGTCTGATAAGTGGTCCTTTTTAAAGTTAGGTAAATTGACTGTGTGACCTTTTCAATTTTCTCCTAATCCTAAAATATCAGGTAGGTATGCCAATAACACTAACCTTAAGAAAAAAAAAAGAAGTAAAACAATGTTTGCTAAAATAGTAATAATGGAGAAATTTTATGGCTAGAAATAATTTTACTTAAATGTACACAGTCATAACTACCATCAAATACTATAAAATATACTCAAAGAATTAACTAGAGCAGGTACTTTAAAGACTATCATAAAATATCATGAGAGTGTAATGGTAGTAATAAGACCATGGGAAAAAAACGGAACGTTTTTATACGGTCTGCACAGCTTCATGTACTGTAACTTTAACAGGATGATAATGTCAAGCAGACTCTGAGCATTTCCATCCATCACGACAGCAAAATGACTTTCCTATTAGCTCATTGATCCTCACCAACCCTATAAAGTTACCATGTCAGTTCCGTTTGGTGTGTTAGTTGCTCAGTCGTGTCTGACTCTGCCACTTCATGGACTACAGCACACCAGGCTCCTCTGTCCATGGAATTCTCCAGGGAAGAATTCGAAACTGGGTAGCCATTCCCTTCTCCAGGGGATCCTCCCAACCCAGGCATCAAACTTGGATCTCCTGCATCACAGGCAGATTCTTTATCGTCTGAACCAGCACGTTTACCAGGGAAGAAACTAGGAAACTCAGAAAGGCAGGTGTGTAAATGTATGGCTGATAGCAGAAACACGACACTGTAAAGCAATTATATTCCAATAAAAATAATGATAAATAAAAAGAAAAGTAGGTCATTTGTCCAAACTGACACAGCCAGTAGGTAACTGATCTGGATCTAAACTCACCACTCCCAATACCAGAACCCAAGGTCTTAATCACTGTGCCAGGCTTCCTCCAGAGGACAAAACTTGATCCTCATCATCAAGAATCAAGTAGATTTTTAAGATGCTAATATGAAGTCAAATGGCCCAGAAGGAAGAGAAGCAAAAACTCTGATAACATTCAAACTGAATAACCCTTCAATCGTTTTGGCCTCACTTGGGCCTTTGCACGATGCACTTTTGATTCCTGGGGATGACTGGACCCGCGTTATCTGCAGCTGATTTCTCCAGGTCCCTTGGGCTCCCGTACCTGCCACGGGGGATCCTCAAGTCTAGACAAGCAGGCTTGAAAGTTGTGTTCACAGCCCTACCCATTCCAACTGCCGTGCTACTCGTGTACACGGCCACTGCAGAAATTCCTAGGATAGTCTGGTATGCTAAATGACATGACTTCCAGCTCTTAGAAACCCAGTGTATATTATTCGAGCTTCAAGGAAGACTTCAAAAATGCAGTCACTCTGGCTTACATTTTCCCTGGAAACTCAAGAGAACAGAGAACCAAAGAAAGCACTTTAAGGTACATGATCTTTTTCGGTCCTCAGCTGTCTCTGCCTGTGACTGCTGAGAAGATGCCGTCCTACAGGCCACCGTGTCAGGGTGTGAGAACAGGAAGAAGTGGGGCTGAGAAACACACCACAGGTTCCTTGCAAATGCTGCTGACCGCCTGACCTGTGATATCTGTATCTAACGCGTGTCAACTTTCCAAGCATGGTTCACAAGTAAGGAGGCCGAGGGGCACCACAAGAGAATTGCTGGAAAGACAAGCACACGGGTGACTTTTAATATTAAAATACTTTATTCAAAGATACATTAAAATCACTGTGTAGGATGCACTTCATTAGTGTCTGCTTTTAAAAGCTTTCAACAACAGGTCCGCTGCTAGTCCCGGGGACAGGCCCCCACTGAGAACCCTCTCTTCCAGAAGAGGAATCTGTTCCCGGACTGCGGGGTGGGTCCGGAAATGCTCTACCACATTCTCCTGGATGAGGCTCCACATCCAGACCTTCTGCTGCTTCTGCCGCTTGGCGGCCAGCTCCCCACTGACGAGCATCACCTCCCGGAATTCTTTCATTTTATCCCACATTTCGGTGATCCCCTCTCCACTTCGGGCAGAAATACGAATTACCTGTTGAAAAGGGAAGAACCAGAATTATTTACTCACAATGATAGAAAACACTTTCGTGGGGACTCTGGCATTTGCCAGTTAATATTTACAGTCTATGGAAAGAGGTACGTGACAAAAATAAGGTATTTTATCACTGTGTCAAAGTAAATATGCTGAAAAATATACTAAGATAACTTACTAAGATTACTCAGTGCAAGGCAGAAATCAGACATGGATTCTAGGTCAAGTTTTTAGCTCAGAGGTTTATTTTGACCAAGGATTGCTTGCACGGTCTTTAAAGGTCACAGAGGTGAACAGTGGGAGGGTCTCTGGGATGAGACAGGCGATGCTACGCAGGTTTCCCTGCGGCCTGAGTGCCGTACAATGAAAGCGAGTAGAGAACACGGCGCTGTTCCGTCAAACTGCCCGGTCCAGCAGGTGCTGTGAACCGAGCATCAGTGCCCACACAGACAAGGCGGCTCCAGACACAGCAAAACAGACAACATGCTGGGAGCCAACGGCAAGAGACGTCACCATCGTTCTCATCAGAGCGATGACAGCTTTTCTTTAACAACACGGTGTCCTTCTACAGATAAAGCGCCCCCATCAATATTACTGCATCACTTCCTACCGGATTTTTTTTTCCTTATTAAAAACATCGCCCAACAAACATAATGGGAAGGAAAGATACCATATCAAAAGACTTCTCTCTCTTACTCAAACTCTAATATAGATAATCAAGTCATTAATTGTGCCATAATCTTAAGGGTGGATCTTTTCAGAATGGATTTGCCATCACTTCCAAACAGCGCGAGCCCAGCATGAAGCAATCTAATCTATCACCTCACATCCAGTTTTTGACATCTGGTGGTTGACGGACTGTACTTAAAATCATAACTATGAGCTCTGGCTTTGTCATAATTTTTAAAACTGTGATCTCACATACAAGCAAAGATTGATTATATGTCTAGCTTGGGACTTACATCCTCTCTTCTGATGTGCACAGTCTACTCGGGGAGAAAAATGCAGAACGGAACGCAAGCTAACCTTTGGTTTCCACACTCCTGAACGCCTGCGCAGTAATTTCAGCGCACTCACATACTCTGCTTGTATCCTTCGAGCTGGCACGATCAAGTCTCCGTCGGATTTGGTGATAGCCACCAGATCTGCCATCTCCACTATTCCTCTTTTGATGCCCTCATGAGAAAAAGAGAGGAAAGTGACTTATCCCAAATATTTAATGCTAGAAAACAATGGGACACCAGTTCATGCTAGGGTTTTTAAAGTCAAATACTATAACTTTTTCTCTGCATCTTCTACTAGGAATCACAATTATTTGATGGAATTTACTCAAAAGCATAAAGTCTCAGGATTATGAAAGTCATTTGTATTATCTCTTTCAAACGTGGAGACTAACATGCTGGAATACATTCAGAATTAGAGTAAATGTATCATTCAGACACAATGTGATTGAATGACAGGAGACAGTTCATACGGTCTCATGATGGATTCCACTTCTCCCAGAGCTCACCCTGCAGGAAGCAAAATCATCATCGTTCAGGTGCTTCTAAAGAAGAAAACACCCTGTCACTAACATATGCATTTCCAGAAACAAAGTCTTTGAAGTTTCCCTTAAATAGATGCAGCATTTTTTTTTTCCTATTTGCATCTGAGGAAAAAATAACCTGATGGCTAAAAATGTCTCAATCTCTTGATTTAAATTACATTGCATGAAAACACTAGAAAAATCCTAAGGCTAAACCTTATATGGAAAAGGAATATTTTGCTATCTAAGATTAAAATTCCTTTTCAAGCATTTTAAAAACATAACTTTCAATGATTAAATTCTACTAATGTTTCTAAACTGCAGCAACCAGAGTCTGATGTCACTAGTTTTTCAGAATTTTCAATTGAAAGTGAGGTGTTGTATAATAGAGAACTTAGTGGAGGACAGAGGAGCCTGGTGGGCTACAGTCCACGGGATCACAAAGAGCAGGACGTGACTTAGCAACTGAACAACAACAGCCACAACTGGTCTTTGTCCAAGGTTCCTGGGAGGTAACCTCTAGAGCCTGTTGTCTCCTGAGTGACAGGAGCGACTCCATTATTCACAGTGAGTGCCCAGGATGGTACCTGCATTTATGCAAAGAGATCATTCAGAACAGGGGCTAACTGCACCAGAAAGTCAACCACATGATTAGGGGGCAGGGGCTCTGAGCCACGTGATAGCAGCCTGATGGCCTCTGGGGGTGGGGGTTGCAGATCGAGTTTCATCATGCGGATGGCAATTTGGTCAATCACACCTCCATAATAAACCCCAACAAAAACGATAGGCCCTGAAGCGTAGAACTCCCTGGGTGGTGACACACGAGTGTGCCAAGAGGCAAATGTGTCCTGAGGACAGAAAATCTTCGAGGCTGTGACCCTTCCAGACCTGTCTCTCTGTGTCTCTTCATTTGGCTGGTCTTGACTTGTCTCCTTTATAATAAAACTCTAACTGGTAACTTAGTGCTTCCCTGAGATCTGGGAACCCTTCTAGTGAACTACTGAACCCGAGGGGTAGTGCAAACCCCCACCTTCGCAGCCAGTGAGAGGCATGGGGAGCCTGGGAACCCCAGGCTTGCTGCTGGAATCTGGAGAGAAGCCAGTCTTGTGAAGCCTGGGGCCCCCACTCTGTGAAGGCTGTGCTAACTCAGGGAGTCAGTTCCAGATATGCACTGCAGGCCAGAGGAAGAATTCTATTCTATAATACACAAACTATATCAGTGGGATCCCAGTTTAACATCAAAGGAATATCTCATGCGGAGTATTTCAACCGACTGTAGCACAAACAACCATGAACAGTAGTCTCTTGGCTGGAGCTACTGCTAAATTGGCACACTCGCATGTTACAGGTAGAAAAGTCTAAGTTGCACGATTAGCTCAAGGTCATAAGTTCTACAACTGTAAGTCGGGAAAATAAAACATGAAGACTGTGCCTGACTTAGGTATTTTAGCCAAAGAGAATGATGTTGCTTCCCCTACACTAATATCAACTTAATTGACAAAAACTCACAACACTGGGAACTCGTACTTTCAGAGATGTATACTTTGTGTTTTGGGGAGGGGGGGTGAAAAAGTCAAAATAATTACCTGTAATTCATCTCCTCCTGCTGGCGGTAGGAGTAAAATGAACATGTCAACCATGTCGGCGACAGCAAACTCTGACTGTCCCACACCTGAAATTGTAAGTCACAACTGTTGACTTTCCCGACTGCCCTGACCATCACTTCCATTCGTTCATGAATCACTCAGCATAACATGCTCATCCTGATCCCACTTTCAACACCCACCTGTGAACAGTGTATTAAATGCCGCTGCCTCACCTGATGGGCAAAGCTGTTCTCCCCACCTCACCCCCGCCCCCATTCCCACCGGGTCAGTCTCTGAACAGAGAACGTGGAGACCTGCGCTTTCTCCTCGCTCGCAATGCTCCTTCTCGGCTTCCCTTTTGTGGGTGAACAGCGGGAGCACTTGATTCTAACCTTAGACCAGGCCTGTCAACAGGGCAGCTTTCTTGCCTTCTCATCCTTCTACTAGCCCTGCAAACCCCACCATGGATCCGTCCTACTGTCTGCGTCTCTCCCAGAGAAATCCCTCAACTGTGTGCACAGGCGCCGCCAGAGGGTCGCGGGCTCCAACACCAGCTACTTCTTCCTCGCGGTCCAGGAAAAAGCCAACGCCCCTCGATGCCCTCAGGCAGCTTCCTTCCCATTTGCCAAACTGCAGTGCCCCGCTGGGGCCACATGCAATCACTGCTGAGTCTCAGCAGAAGGTCCTTTAGCCCCTCTATACTTAACTCTAACTCTCCCTTTAAAACTGAGTCCATCTGTCACCTCCTCCCCAAAGTCTTCCCCATCCCCTAAATCTGACAGAGGTTGTGTCACAAACGCTGATCACACAGTAATACAACAGACTGTCTCTCCATAGGAATGCGAGGTTCTCAGTGTTTCCTTTTCAATATATCCACTGGGTATAACTATGTCCTAGGGACATAAAGATAAAATAAAACATGATGTGCCCAAGTACATTAGTTTTCTTAATGAAAACATATTGTTTTTGACTGCTTTAAGAAAATGGGGTGTTATGCTTTTTGTTTGGTTGGTTGTGTTTTTTTATTGGCCATGCCACAAGGCTTGTGGGATCTTAGTTCCCTGTCCAGCGATTGAAACAGGGCCATGGACGTGAAAGTGCTGAGTCCTAGCCACTAGACCAGCAGGGAATTCCCAAATTGGGTGTAAAGCAGCGTTTCCATAGGTCATCCTAATGCTGACAGCTCTCCTCCAGCACTGAGAACATACCACCTCATGTCATCACTACCCGGACATGAGGCTTATCCTTTTCTTTGCTGGACTGGACGAATCACAAGCAGGAATCAAGACTGCCGGGAGAAACATCAACAACTTCAGATATGCAGATGATACCATTCTACAGGCAGAAAGTGAAGAGGAACTAAAGGGCCTCTTAATGAGGGTAAAAGCAGAAAGTGAAAAAGTTGGCTTGAAACTCAACAATCAAAAAACTAAGACCATGGAATCCAGTCCCATCACTTCAGGTAAATAGGGTAAAAAGTGGAAGCAGTGACAGATTTTCTTTTCTTGGGCTCCAAAATCACTGTGGATAGTTGACTGCAACCATAATATTAAAAGACTTGCTCCTTGAAAGGAAAGCTGTGACAAACCTAGACAAGTGTATTAAAAAGCAGAGCATCACTTTGCAACAAAGGTCCGTCTAGTCAAAGCTATGGTTTTTCCAGTAGTCATGTATGGATGTGAGAGTTGGACCATACAGAAGGCTGAGCGCCAAAGAATCGATGCTTTTGAACTGTGGTGCTGGAGAAGACTCTTGAGAGTCCCTTGGACTATAAGGGGATCAAACCAATCAATCCTAAAGGACATCAACCCTGAATATTCATTGGAAGGACTGATGCTGAAGCTGAATCTCTAATACTTTAGCCACCTGATGCGAAGAGCCGACTTATTGGAAAAGACCCTGATGCCAGGAAAGACTGAATGTGGCAGAGGATGAGATGGTTAGATAGCATCACCAACTCAATGGACAGAAGTTTGAGCAAAGTATGGGAGACAGTAGAAGACAGGAGTCTGGCATGCTACAGTCCATGGGGTTGCAAAGAGTTGGACACAACTTAGCGACTGAACAACAACAACAAAGGATTATAACCTATATACTCATATCTCCTACAGAATCTGAGATAGCTTATATTTAATTATCTCTTTAGTAAATATCTGCTGAATGAACAAAATGAAATTAGTCGTCACTCATCTCTATAGAACGTCCATTATAATAGTACTTTATTGTTATGAAATAGAAAACACACTCACCCACAGTTTCAACAAGAATGATGTCATATCCGCCTCCTTCGCACAGAAGAATAGCTTCATTTGTGGTCCTTGTCACACCTCCTAAAGTGCCTCTAGTAGGGGATGGCCTGATGTATGCATTCATATCTCTAGATAACTCAGTCATTCGGGTTTTATCACCTAAGAGTGATCCTGAAACACACAGTTACATTTTACAATCATAGAACACCTATAAGGGCCAATGATCAATCAGCCAATTCTTAGGGGAAATGCTTTAGGACATTTCTCCCCAAACCTCAAACTATATCTCATACTATTAAATTTTTTTCCAACAGTGTATTGTAATGATGCCAAATTAATCTGTGTAACGTCTCCAGCCCCTCAATGGCTCGCTGACTAGAGGTTCAAATCTAGACCCTCCAGCCCTGCACTGCAGGCCCTGAGACTGCCGCCTAATTGCTTGTCCAGTTCAGCTTCTGCTAGTCCCCAAACAAATCTTCCATTGCAGCTGGGCTGGTTTCTTTACTGACATCTTAACGTTGTGTCTAGGTTTATCAGTATCTAGAGATACATGTACTTGTCACACCTGGGGGGTTGGGTGTTCCTGGGATCTGGCAGGTAGAGACCAAGGATACGGAACATCCTTCAGTGTGCAGGACAACTGCCCACAACATAGAATGTCATTAACAACTGCCCACAACAGAGAGTGCCGTTTAAAGAGAAACTCTGCTCTAACCTGTGTTCATTGTCTGTAGGATCATGTCTTACATATTTTGTACACCTAACGCTTGTTCACGGTAGGCAATTAATGCAATACCTATGGAATAGAACCGGTGCTGTTTCAGGGCTTACTACAGTTCTTTTGGCAAACATCAGTACCTGCAAATTCTAGAAGACTGAAAGCTCTAGAATTAGTGAGATTACCTTGTATCTTCTTTTTGTTAGTCACATAGTAACATTTCCCGAGTTTGATCCCTGGGTCAGGAAAATCCCCTGAGGAGGTAATGGCAGACTCTAGTATTCTTGCCTGGAGAATTCCACAGACAGAGGACTCTGGCGGGCTCCCATCCATGGGGTCGCAAAGAGTCAGACACAACTGAACGACTAAGGACACAACAACATTTGAAGGGCGCGGGTGCTGTGCTAACCTGAATCTTAATCTCAGCTTAAGAGCTGACTTTTCCAAGGCAGATGCTAAACACTGAGGATTTCCTTAAGGAGATGATCTTTTCCCTGCTGAGTCCAATTTCAAATTCTCATAGGTTCTAATTCTAGAGCATATACCTACGACAGAGCTCAACTACCATGTTTACTGTACAGAAAATGTTGTTCTAAAGTAATTTTCTGGGTGAAATCATCTCTGTGTAAGTCAACAATCTGCCAAAACTATACTTTAAATTATTATCCTATAGATTCCCTACACGCCAAACTAAACATTTATGAAATCACTGTCCCATAGAGCTGTCTGTCAGTAAATCCAAAACTGTTGACTGCAGGCCCTAAGGGAGGTCTCCAAACTTCCACTGCAGGGGGCCTGTGAATCTAAAACACAATAAGGATTGACAACAGGCTTCTCAAACTTCAGTGGAATGCTATTTTCAAATGTTTCTGTATTGTTGCAATGATAAGGTAAGACTGGAGTGTCCTGTTTATCTTTATGTAGTTTTTTCTTTCAAAGTCTATGTATTGTCACTTGAAAAAGGGATCATTTTTGGTTTGAGAAAAGTCAAGAACCACATAGCTATGCAGCTTTAATTAGACTATCTTTTTTTTAAAAAAGACATCTATTTTAAAATTTTTATTTATTTTTTTGGCTGCACTATGCAGCATTTGAGATCTTAGCTCCCCAACCAGGGATTGAACCTGTGCCCCTGGAAATGAAAGTGCAGAGTCTTCACCACTGGACCACCAGGGAAGTCCCAATCAGATTATCTTATGTCACCATTTCTGCTACTTTCATCTCAAGCTACTGTTTTCTTTTGCTATTCCAAGTATGGTAGAGTATTTATGAAGGTGAGGAGAAAAGCCTTAGCACCTATATGGAAATAAAGGCCACTGTAAATAAATTCTTTACACCTTAGTACTTTACACCTGCTGGTACTTACCTTTAACAAAGTTCTTAGACTATAAAAAGAGATAATGCACTGACATGGATTTAATCTTGAACTTTGCAAGTATAAATTTTATTTTATGGCGAACCTTTTCATTATAGTGAATCAAAAACTATGAATGTTATCAGCTAAATTTCTCAATGGGTGGTAATAGGAATTGCTATCCACCTCTCTGCTGATCTAAAGCCCTAAAATATGATGATGATATCTTTATTTTTTTAGCATTAAACCCACAGGATATAAAACCCTTCCACAAAGCATGCTGAATTTCTCCCTTCAGAATACGCATTACCCTGTAATGGCCTGTGTGCACCTATTTTCCTCATAAGATATAAAGTTCCACAAGGCCAAGAGGACTGTGTCTTATTCACCATTAAACAACACAGCACCTTCTTTGCCCAGGGTCTCACTGTATGTGCTAAAATACTTGTTAAATGAGTAACTGCCATGTGAGATGCTTAAATCATAAAGAGAAGGGAAGAAAAAGCTTTCCTGAGTATTTATATAGCATGCTTTATGTTTCCCTTAAATGATCCTTTTGGGAACTAAGTTTATCCATTTTATCTCTGATGAGCTGCAAATTAAGTTTTGAGTGACTGCATGACCTCAAATCAGTAAGTAATTGCAGAGCACCATGTGCAATGTACTAGGCTAAGTGCCGTGGGGAACCGCAGTATATCACACGGTCCTTCTAAGAGCTTTCTGTTTAACTGAACAAGTAGTAGAAACAGGTGACAGGTTAGATAGAGCATGAAGATTTTTTTCTTTAAGCTTAAGAGAAGTTACAATATGAGGAAGTTAGTGAGTAGGGGTTGATGCAGGCAGGAAAGACAACAGGAGGGAAAAGGGGCTGAGCCCCAGGTGTGACAGACAAAGCACTGACATTTGCTTTTGATTATCTTCAACCTCTGGCCCTTGTTCTCCTAGTTCTCTCAGTACCCAGCTTACTCCTGGGTGACCTGGAAGCTAACCTCCTCTGGAGAACCCAAGGACCTGAACCATCTCCCTCAGTTTCCACCTTGCCCCCTGAACTCTCTACCTTGACTGAGACCAAACTCAAATCTGGTTCAGTTTGCCCCTAAACTCTAACAGAGAGCTGGCCCCATGAGCCCTTGCACTGCAATTTATAAAGAGCCTGTGACATTCACCACCACTAGTACAAGAAGGGTCCACGCCCCTGCGCTGCAATTTATAAAGAACCTGTGATACTCACCACCACTGGTACAAGAAGAAGGGTCCACAGCCAGCACAGATAATTTGTGTCCTCTCTCAGTGAGCATTTTTCCAAAATATTCTATGAAGGTTGATTTTCCAGCACCAGGAGGCCCAGACAACCCTACGGTGGAGAGTTTGTAATTTAATGAAATAAATGAAATCAGCATGTTAAGTTTCATTAGACTAAAATATTAGGCTACCTTCTATTTCACCTAATTTATTAAAACCACCATTAATTCAGTTTAACATTTCCTAAAGCAGTAGATGAAAATGTACCTATTATCTACTCCCTGAGTAACAGGGATACACAGAGGAAATGATTCTGAGTTCCATGTGTTCACCAGACTCACTTGTAAAAATTACTAAATGTGATTTGCTTTTTTTACTATAATGTAGATCTTTGGGGGCCGATTTCATTTCCTATGTTGTGACTGTGCTCAATTTCTACAATATCTGCCCACCTCTCACCATGATCAGGAATTATTCCACCCACCCAATGCCATGTTCCCATTTGAAAAACAACTCTTTACTCCAGAAATTCCCAGTAACTGAGAAACTCACTTTCTATTTATGAAAGATAATTTTTTCATCTCACCCATAACTCAAAGAGATAATATAAACTGAATCCTGGGGGAAAAATTACATTAAGACAGACAGAAATTCCCCTATTTGGAGGGTCCATAGAGCATGGAAGGTGCAAACACAAACTGCAGTCAGTGGGCCAGTTCTGTTTCTAGCCCTGCCTCTTATGAGATGTGTAATCTCGGGCAAGTCACTTAATCATTGTGTACGCTGAGTATACTCTGCCATAAAATGGATATAAGAGCACCTTTAGGTTATTGTGAGGATTAGATGAGTTAATTTTGCAATACGTTTAGAACAGCACATGGTGTCGAGAGATATATAACTGTGTTCAATAAAATCTATAAAACATAAGCACTTAATTGTAACTACACTCAAAAGGATGTATGCCATATGGCATGCTTGGCTCCATACCATAATTTTCAGGGCAGGTCTCTGTCTTAATGGGTGCTGAATAAACATTTGCTGCTTTAATTTATGCTGGTGATAAAACAACTGCAACAAAGACCCAGGTTTACTTGGCCTCATAAGATCAAGAAGAAAGAACCAGAAGAGTGCTGTAAATTTCCATGAAATTAAAACAGATGCTTGTTCCTTGGAAGAAAAGCTATAACAAGCCCAGACAGCGTATTAAAAAGCAGAGACATTACTTTGCCAACAAAGGTCCAGATAGAAGAACTGATGCTTTCAAATTGTGGAGCTGGAGAAGACTCTTGAGAGTCCCTTGGACAGCAAGGAGATCAAACCAGACAATCCTAGAGGAAATCAACCCTGAATATTCATTGGAGGGACTGATGCTGAAGCTGACGTTCCAATACTCTGGCCACCTGATGCAGAGCCAACTCATCAAAAAAGACCCTGATGCTGGGAAAGATTGAGGGCAGGAGGAGAAAGGGGACGACAAGAGGATGAGATGGTTGGATGGCATCACCGATCCAATGGACATGAGCTTGAGCAAACTCCAGGAGATGGTGAAGGACAGGGAAGCCTGGCGTGCTACAGTCCCTGGGGTTGCAGAGAGTCAGACACAATTGAGCGACTGAACAGCAGCTATGTGTGAGTTGCTCATTAACTCTACGTATTTCTGGACATTTTCTCTTCAAAGATTCTCTACAGCCAATACGTAAACACTTGATCATAACTGGAATTTCTCTATGGGAGTTTGCTATTTTATCTGTCTACAGTACATAATGATTATTAACGTCCAGTGTAGTACCTTCAAAAAGAGACACCTCTTGGTGAGGGCGGAAGAATAAGATGTAGGAAAAATGTGGACTAGTATAAACAGCAGTTGGTGAGCTCTTTTTGAAATTATCTTTAAAGTATTCAGGCCCCATTACCCCCAAAATCTAGGAGGTTTTAGGCTCTATACTGCAAATAAACTGAGATATGAGTATAATGCCAATCCATTCTTAAGCATATTTACTCACTCCTCAAAAACATTCTGCACTTTGTCCACCACTTCTAGTTGTTTTAAGTGGGAGGGTTGGTTGGAATCACTTAGTCTGCCATCATGAAAAGCACTCATCCTACCCAAAACTGATCTGCTTAATTCCTTCTGGTCAAACACATCTACATTGCTCTAGAATCTATAATTTGGAAAATATAACAAGCTTATTTGCAACTACAGAAACAGGTCAACTGTTCATGAAGTGAACATGGAGTCTCCTTTAAAATGCATTTGGGTATTGAGATGACTATGCTTAGAGCCAAGCCATTTCCAAACTCTAATAAAATAAAGTATCTGACAGAAGTGAAACTTGCCTAGAGAAAGACTAATGAAACACCTAAGAAGCAGAATTTTGAAATGGGATGAGGATAATTATGGTCGATATAACCACAACCACAAAGAATTCACTTTAGACTATTAAGCAGAAATTCTGCTGAGAGAAGGGAGGAAACCGGTGAACACTTCTTCCTACACCTGTTTCTACTCTGGAAGTCACAACAAAGGAGTGTTAGTCGCTCAGTTGTGTCCAACTCTTTGAGACCCCATAGACCACAGCCCTCGGGGCTCCTCTGCCATGGATTCTCCAGGCAAGAATACTGGAGTGGGTTGCCATTCCCTTCTCCAGGGAATCTTCCCAACCCAGGGATTGAACCTGGGTCTCCCGCATTGGAGGCAGATGCTTTACCATCTGAGCCACTAGGGAAGTTCACAGCAAGGTCTCTGCCAAAATAGAAATCTCATATTATTCTCTTAAAATACAGAGCCTTGGTTCAAATGGTCATGGCATTTCCCCTACACACCAACATAACAAGACTAGTATTTGCAAAGAAAAGGCCTCTAAAATTCATTCCAAACTTCTGCAAGAAAAAAAAAAATCCCCTTTAAATCATAGCTATTAGATTTATTTTAAAAGAAGAGGGAGAATTTTGAAAAATATGTACTGAAAAAAAAAAAAAAGACTGACCCACTCGAAATGCTAGTGGTTTTCCTTTATTTAATTTTTCTTGTTCTCTGTGGTGGGCTAATACTTTCTGAAGAAGCACCTGGGCTAACTCCTTTTTCCTGCTGTGTGTTGATTCTACAAGAGTTATGGCCTCCGCTAAACAGGCCCTTTGGCCTTGGATTAAACCAGCATAGAGCTTATCCACAAGTCTTTGTTCTTTATCAGAAAGTCCTTCTGTGTGTCCCTCTAAGGTTGCTTGCAGACATAACTTTCTTGGTAAACCATTCGATGGCAGCATCCACTTTGCACAATGGAGTCCAGGAGAACTGAGCAGCTGAGCACATGGGATTCCAGAGCCGAGGTGAGGACTTGGGTGAAAGACGAAGTGGTAACGTCGGAAAGGTGTTCTCAAAAGGCCTTTTAGGAAGTGCTGGTGAGGACACTGGAGCAGTATGGGAATGTTCATTGCGCTTGTAATGGAAGAAAATGCTGGACGTTTTTTGGTTCAATGTGATTTGTGACTCCCTAAGAGAGAAAAAAAAACGTATTTCGCCAGTTCAACATCCAACTAAGATATTAAAGTGGTGAAGCGGTAAGCTTAGTGTCCTCCCTAGATTCTGAAACACAGAGAATCAGGGATTTTGATAGTACAAAGGCATAAAAGTTTCTTCCCCAACTTAAAAGCGAAGACTCCCACCTCGTCCAGAGTTAATATTCACAGTAACCCAAACCATGAAACTGCTGCTCTGCTGTGAAGTGCACAGCACATTAAAATTTTCTTTTAAACAAAAACCAAACTGACCCCCTCCCGCCAAAAAAACCCACAATCCATTAGGATAGAAACTTTATATAATGGTTATTTCCTTCTATCTACAAACCTTTTATTTATCATAACAATTTCCTCAGATTAAATATACCCTGTTTGGAAACTCATTCAATACGTTAAATTTAAAAAATCCCTCTTTTATTCATCTCCACAAAATGAAAGTGCCTAGTAATACAGACATTAAGGCATAAGTTTAGATCCATGTACGTATTCAATGGGCCATCCTGACAGCTCAGCTGGTAAAGAATCCACCTGCAAGGCAGGAGACCCCGGTGGGATTCCTGGGTTGGGAAGATCCCCTGGAGAAGGGATAGGCTACCCACTCCAGTATTGGGGCTTCCCTGGTGGCTGAGATGATAAAGGATCCACCTACAATGCAGGAGATGTGGATTCAACCACTGGGTTGGGAAGATCCCCTGGAGGAGGGCATGGCAATCCACTCCAGTGTTCATGCCTGGAGAATCCCATGGACAGAGAAGCCTGGTGGGCTACAGTCCATGGGGTCGCAAAGAGTGGGACACGACTGAGCGCAGCACAGCATGCATTCAACAGACTCACCTGGAACACACGCCAAGATGGTCTAACATTCCACACAAACCAGCACAACCACCCACAAGCCTCTGCTGGCAATGAACTGAGGGCTCTCTGTATGGAAAGAAGCACTTGGGTGCTTATTAAAACTACGCACCCCAGCCCCAAGAATCAGAATCTCTGTGGGTAAGCACACTAAAGTCTGAACAACTATGGAAGTGAACAAGGGTGTTTTACTTAGATTTACTGATATTCTGCTTCAGACTGTATTAGACAATGAAGGCTCACAGGGTCCACTGGGAGTCAGGACAGTGCAGAGGTTATGGGCCGTGGCCACTCGGCATCTCTGCCACT
Source organism: Cervus canadensis (assembly GCF_019320065.1). NCBI lineage: Eukaryota > Metazoa > Chordata > Mammalia > Artiodactyla > Cervidae > Cervus > Cervus canadensis. Next base: position 71,489,294 of record NC_057386.1, read on the forward strand.
TAAGCAATAATGACCTTGGGCAAGTTACTTAACCACCCTGTGCCTCAGCTTCCTCTTGAGTTAAGACAACAGAACAAGGACTAGGAAAGCTGTGAGAATAAAATGGGTTAATTAATATAAACAGGTGGGGACAGTGCCTAGCACAGAGTAACAGCTTAATAAACTTTATTAGCTTAATAAACTTAATAAGCTTTTATTATTGAGATGCCAATTTATAAAACTTTAATGTCAGGCAAATGACATATAATACTTAAGTCTTCATTCATGATCATTTGAAATTTTTGGTTTTCAAATACCATGTAGCACAATGAAATAAATTACTTTATTGCTCTAAAGTACCTCTCTAAATTATATTCCAAGGCCAGCAGAAAATTAATTTTAACTAAATAACAGTTTTAGTAGCAGAAAAAAGAAACATTAAAAAAATTTTTATTGTTAGAGCTGCTCATCATTTTTCTATTAGTCTTATTCTAAAAGGACAATTTAATTTAAAATGTGTAAAAATGTATCCAAAAGACAATTTCAAAACATCCACTACTACCCTTTGCAGAAATACACAAAGAGACATTTAAAACAAAAAAAGCAAAGAGTGGTTCTACTTTGGAAGCTCCCTTCGGGACCACGTTAACCACACTTCCCATCCACCCCACTGTCAGTACCACCAAACTGGACCTGCACAGGCAAGCCCATTTTCTGAGCAGTTCTACCCTCCCTGTCCCAGGCCAGGTTACAAGAGTAACAGTGATGATAACGTTTTTGATGGTGGTGAGAATGATGTTTTATTATGTTCCAGTCACTGTACTATAAACTTCTATATTAGCACCCTAAGGCTGCTGTAACAAATTACCATAAACTTGGTGGATTAAAACCACAGAAACCTATCATCTCATGGTTCTGGAGGTGGAAAGTCAGAAATCAAGATGTTAGGAGGACGTTGCTCCCTCTGAAGGCTCTAGATGGGGACTCTTCCCTGCTCCTCCCAGCTTCTTGGGCACCAGGGGCTCCTCAGCTCACAGTTACAAGACTCCAATATCCGCCTCCTTCTTCACATGGCCTACTCTTTGTGTCTCTCTTCTGTGTGGGGATCTGTCACTGAACTGGGCCCATTCAGATAATCCAAGATGGTCTCATCCCAAGGTCTTTAACTTACTTACATCTGCAAAGATCCTTTTTCCAAAAAGAATCACATTCTCCAGTTCCAGGGATTAGGACGTGGACAAATCTTTTTGGAGGCCACCATTCAATCCACTATACCTCCTTTGGTGGACTGCCTCATTATCTTACTCTAAATGGTCTAAACCCAGCACTTCAACAGCTCACAGAACGATAAACACTGTGTTCGGAGAAAGAACAGTGCAATGTGAGAACAGACAAGGTCATGGAAAAGAACTTTCCTGGGGCAGGAGAAGGTTCAAAGTCACCGAGGAGTCAACGCCAGGGCTGGGTCTGAAAGGTTAAAGAAAGCTGCAGGACGAGGCAGGCCTTCCAGGCTGAGGACGTATTTGCACAGAGGCTGAGCTTGGTCTCTACCATATCAGAGGAGACAGAGGAACTCAAAGAAGCAGACACTGGACAGATATATTGGGCTGGCCAAAAAGTTTGTTTGGGTTTTTCAAGCTGTTATGGGAAGACATGAATGACCTTCTTGGCCAACCCAATATGTGGAACTAGTGATTGAAAATGAGACCAAATCAGGATGGAAACTGAGACCCAGGAAGTAGATTTTGTCTTGTTGGTGGAGGAGAAACTACAGAAGAAATCTTCGGGGAGGCAAGTGACCTAATCAACTTTGGTTTTTAGGAGATAACACTAGGAACAGTGGAGAGAAGTGCCAACCTAGCAAAGACACAAAAGAGAGGATGGGGACCTGGACCAAGGCAAGGCATTAAGGGGTGGAAAAGAGAAGCCAGATCCAAGACCTTCTTTCCATGTTAGTGCTGCCCTCAACATGCCAGCAAATCTGGAAAACTCAGCAGTGGCCACAGGGGTGGAAAAGGTCAGTTTTCATTCCAATCACAAAGAAAGGCAATGCCAAAGAATGCTCAAACTACTGCACAATTGCACTCATCTCACACACTAGTAATGCTCAAAAATCTCCAAGCCAGGCTTCAACTGTACATGAACCATGAACTTCCAGATGTTCAAGCAGGATTGAGAAAAGGCAGAGGAACCAGAGATCAAATTGCCAACATCTGCTGGATCATCAAAAAAGCAAGCGAGTTCCAGAAAAACACCTACTTCTGCTTTATTGACTATGCCAAAGTCTTTGACTGTGTGGATCGCAACAAACTGTGGAAAATTCTGAAAGAGATGGGAATACCAGACCACCTGACCTGCCTCTTGAGAAATCTGTATGGAGGTCAGGAATCAACAGTTAGAACTGGACATGGAACAACAGACTGGTTCCAAATAGGGAAAGGAGCACATCAAGGCTGTATACTGCCACTCTGCTTATTTAACTTATATGCAGAGTATATCATGAGAAACATTGGGCTGGATGAAGCACAAGCTGGAATCAAGATTGCCGGGATAAATATCAATAACCTCAGATGTGCCAATCACATCATCCTTATGTCAGAAATCAAAGAAGAACTAAAGAGCTTCTTGATCAAAGTGGAAAAGGAGAGTGAAAAAGTTCGCCTAAAACTCAACATTCAGAAAACGAAGATCATGGCAGCTGGTCCCATCACTTCATGGCAAATAGATGGGGAAATGATGGAAACAGTGACAGACTTTATTTTTGGGGTGCTCCAAAATCACTGCAGATGGGGACTGCAGCCATGAAATTAAAAGATGTTTGCTCCTTGGAAGGAAAGATATGACCAACCTAGATAGCATATTAAAAAGCAGAGACATTACTTTGCCAACAAAGGTCCATCTAATCAAAGCTATGGTTTTTCCAGTAGCCATGTACTGATGTGAGAATTGGACTATGAAGACAGCTGAGTGCCGAAGAACTGATGCTTTTGAACTGTGGTGTTGGAGAAGACTCTTGAGAGTCCCTTGGACTGCAAGGAGATCCAACCAGTCCATCCTAAAGGAAATCAGTCCTGAATATTCATTGGAAGGACTGATGTTGAAGCTGAAACTCCAATCCTTGGCCACCTGATGCAAAGAACTGATTCATTTGAAAAGACCCTGATGCTGGGAAAGATCTAAGGCGAGAGGAGAAGGGGATGACAGAGGATGAGATGGTTGGGTGGCATCACCAACTCAATGGACATGAGTTTGAGTAAGCTCTGGGAGTTGGTGATGGATAGGGAGGCCTGGTGTGTTGCATTCCACGGGGTCGCAAAGAGTTGGACACGACTGAGCAACTGAACTGAACTGAACTTCCGTGTTAGGAGCCTCAAAGCTTGCTGCGGAGTCTGACACACTGCAATTATTCTAAAGAATGCTAATCTGATCTTATTTCATTTCCCACTTGCCTGTCACTCAAGAGTGTATGAACCATTTTCGAATACTTTATTTCACTTTATTCTCCCAGACAATTCCATGAAGACAATTGGATAGTTATTCTCATTTAACAAGAGAAATCAGGAGTGAGATAGCTGACTACAGTTATAGCCAGTGGACTCAAACCCAGGTTTTTGACTCTCTGTGGCATTTTTTTCTCCATAAATTGTTTGAGAATAAAGGAGCTCCTTTGGAAAATAGATATTAGTAACTCTGTGCCTCCCAAAGTGGTAAGAAGCATTTTCAGTGTACAGTGATGGGGTAGCATTAGGAGGAGCCAAAGAACAAGCTGCATTTAAAATATTTAATTAACTTAATTTTTTAATCTTTTAAATTAATTCTTTAGTTAATTCTTACCATGATAATCTCTTGCCCAGCAGAGCTATGCTCTTCAAAAAGAGCAAAGTAATATAAAGAGAAAGAGAGAGAAACAAGATCATAAAGCACTCATTCAACAAGTACCTGATCATCTGCTATATGTCATGCAGTAGTTTAGCACCAGGAATGCAACAGTGATCTGACAGAACAGTAGTTCTTGCCCCCATGAAGCTAACATCCAAGTAAGGGAAATAGACAACAGGCTATGAATAACAAGGTCAGTTGGCCAGAGGTGAATGAGCAAGAAAGTGTAAGGGAGAAGGCCAAAGAGGGGGTCGTAAAGATGACTGGAAGGAATTCAACTTTGCCTGAGAGGGGAAGTCAAGGGACAGAGGAGAACCCAATCTGACTTCCCTTCAGATCAACGGGATCTGATACAGATGCAAGAACAGAAAGGAGAAGAGCCGCTAAGAAACTACTGCAAAAATGCAGATGAGGTAACAGTGACCTCGACCAGGTAGGCTGCAGTTAGATTCTGGATGAATTCTGGAGGACCTGGTAACACATGGGACATGGATGGGAGAGAAAGAGAACACGCAAGGATGAGGTACAGGTTTTATCTTGCGCCAACATCGAGTGATCATAGAAAAAGCAAGGGAATTCCAGAAAAACGTCTCCTTCTGCTTCATTGAGTAAGCTAAAGCCTTTGACTGTTAGGATCACAACAAACTGTGGGAAATTCTTAAAAGAGATGGGAATAACAGACCGCCTGATCTGCCTCCTGAGAAACCTGTATGCAGGTTAAGAAGCAACAGTTAGAACCAGACATGGAACAACAGATTGGTTCCAAATTGGGAAAGGAGTATGTCAAGGCTGTATATTGTCACCCTGCTTATTTAACTTCTATGCAGAGTGGTGGTGGTGGTTTAGTCGCTAGGTCATGTCTGACTCTTACGACCCCAGGGACTGTAGCCTGTCAGGCTCCTCTATCCAGGGGACTCTCCAGGCAAGAATACCGGAATGGGTTGCCATTTCCTTCTCCAGGGGATCTTCCCAACCCAGGAATGGAACCCGGGTCTCCTGCACTTCAGGCAGATTCTTTACCAACTGAGCTATAAGGGAAGCCCCCTCTATGCAGAGTACATCATGCTAAATGCTGGGCTGGATGAATCAAAACTGGAATCAAGATTGTTGGGAGAAGTATAAACAACCTTAGAAATGCATTTAACACTTTAATGGCAGAAAGTGAAGAGGAACTAAAGAGCCTCTTGATAAAGGTGAGAGAGGAGAGTGAAAAAGCTGGCTTAAAACTCAACATTCAAAAAACTAAGATCATGGAATCCAGTCCCATCACTTTCTGGTAATTAGATGGGGAAACAATGCGAACAGTGGCAGATTTAATTTTCTTGGGCTCCAAAATCACTGCGTATGGTGACTTGCTCCTCGGAAGAAAAGCTAGACAAACCTAGACAGAGTATTAAAAAGTAGAGACATCACTTTGCCAACAAAGGTCCGTCTAATCAAAGCTATGGTTTTTCCAGCAGCCATGTATGGATGTGAGAGTTGGACCATTAAGGGGGCTGAGCACCGAAGAATTAATGATTTTGAATTGTGATGCTGGAAAGGGCTCTTGTGAGTCTCTTGGACAGCAAGGAGATCAAACCAGTCAATTCTAAAGGAAATCACCCCTGAATATTCATTGGAAGGACTGGTGCTGAAGCTGAAGCTCCAATTCTTGGCCACCTGATGCCAAGAGTTGACTCACTCTGACTCTGATGCCGGGAAAGATTGAAGGCAGGAGGAGAAGGGGGCAACAGAGGATGACAAGGTTGGATGGCATCACTGACTCAGTGGACATGAGTTTGAGCAAACTCCAGGAGACAGGGAAGGACAGTGAAGGACAGGAAAGCCTGATCTGATGTTCATGGGGTGGCAAAGAGTCGGACACAACTTGTGACTGAACGACAACAATAAATATCAATAGAATATAGATTTTTGCTCTAACATTTAGAATAGTGATTTCTTACAACAATTTATCTGTAGTTTTTCTCAGAAAATCCATGCCAGCTACCTGACAAGCTTATGGCTTATATTGTAGGATTTATCACAATTTGGGATTGTAAAGTTCCCTGTCCTTTCATGCCAACAGAAATCTGAAAAGGTCTTTAAATGAAAAGAAGAAGGAAGAGGATAACATTTTAGGTCGTTCATTCTTTGCCAAAACTAGAAAGCTATCCACGTGTATATAATTCCAGAATTTTATACTTTTAAATCTCTCCCCGAGGGCTAATTTTCTTGGTGCTTCCAAACCCTCTGGACCTTCTGAAAGGCAGAGTAGCAGCAGCTGCTACCTTTTACTGAATGTTGATGATGTGTGAGCTATCGAGCATGCATTCCCTCAGCTAAGCCTCAGAACAGCAGACGAGAGTCCATTTCACAGGTGAGGCTGGTAAGACAAGGCTGACTGACCAACGCCTCACAACTAGGGGCAGAATCTGGAGAAACTACAGATTTCACTGAGCCAGATCTATAGAGTATCCACTCTAGATTCTCGTATAAAAAGAGGAGTGGTGTCATGTCGCATTAAGGGAACACCAAATAATCCTATCTGGTTATGGCACAGGCTGTTTATCTCCGTGTTGTTTCTTTCTTTCTCTCTCTTTGGCTTAGGCCAAAAGGAAAACTTAATTTACATTTTCTGGGCAAACCTTATCAGTAGGAGATCCTAATAATGTATTAGGTGAAAGAATAGACCAAATTTCTAAAATTTTTAATGTTTTCTTGTTCTACACAGAATAATTCCACTTGATAACTAAATGCATAATATACTTAAACCCATTAAGTTCACAAAACCAACCGGATTTTAAAGTCCATAAACTTTTTAAAAGCCAATATAGAGGATTCCCCTCTGTATTGCTCCAGTGGTTAAGAATCTGCCTGCCAATACAAGGGACATGGGTTCAACAATCCCTAGCCCGAAAGATTCCACATGCCTTGGAGCAAATAAAACCCGTGTGCCATTACTACCAAAGCCTGCAAGCCATAGAACCTGTGCTCTGCAACAAGAGAAGCCATCGCAATGAGAAGCCTGGGCACAATGAAGAGTAGCCCGTGCTCACTGCAACTAAAAAGCCCGCACACAGCAATGAAGATGAAGTGCAATAAAAAAATAATAATACATAAATAAATCACAACAAAGGCTCTTGCTCACATTTTTAAACAGCACCAATATGACTCAGCCTTCTATGAAGACCTTTCTGCCTGTATGTACATGTCATAGGCAGAATAGACTAAGTCTACTAGAGTGGCAAAATCATTCAGGCCCAGGGGGCTCAGGGGTAAAGAATCTGTCTGCCAATGCAGGAGACCTGGGTTCAATCCTGGTCTGGGAAGATCCACTGAAGAGGGAATGGCAACCCACGCCAGTGTTCTTGCCTGGGAAATCCCATGGACAGAGAAGCCTGGTGGGCTATAGTCCATGGGGCTGCAGAACAGTCTGACACGACTTAGCAACTAAGCAAAAACAGGGAGAAGGGCTTCTCACCTGCTCATGTATCTAGGCACCTTTTCCTGCTTTCTTATGGAAAGAAATCAAAGACCCTGGCCAATAATCAAACTGTTGGAATGAATTTTCACAATTCCTAAGAGTATGGTTTCATCCTACAATTTTACACTGAGCACCAGGAAAATAAAATAAATTTTCTAGCACTTACAACACTCAGTAAGATACCTCAAAGCACCACTATTCCTAATAAACCAGAAAGTCTACTTATTAATATATAATGAAAGCACCAAGTAGGCAAAAATACTGAAAGAGGTTGGGTAAGTACATCCCCTCGCCTCCAAGAGGACAGCACATGGACAGCAGAATTTTAAGGTGTGTGGTTTCACACTTGTTTTCCTCTAAATATCTTTTACATCCATCCCATTCTCTTACCATCATGCCCATATTTCTCTATTATAATGGCTTTCAAACTCTAATAGAAGTTCATAGAAAGAAACACACTTACGCCAGTCAATACACAGACATATACTTGAAACAAGCTTCACAAATCACTTTTAATTCCTATTCCATGTGCTATATGCTAATACTTTTCAAATTTTTCTTAAAATGAAGATTGTAATCTACCAATGGGCACAACCTATTATATCCATTGCTATGGCCAGTATTTTTAACAAACTTGTCTTGATGGAAATTTTAAAAATTTGTGCATCAAAAGACAATGTCAACAGAGTAGAAAGCAACCCACAGGATGGGAGAAAATACTTGCAAATGACATGAGATTAATATCCAGAATATATAAAGAACTTCTGAAACTCAACAACAGAAACAACCCAAATCAAAAATGTGCCAAGGGCTTGAACAGACAGTTCTCCAAGAAGATACACAAATGATCAATAAGCGCATGAAAAGATATTCACCATCATCAATCATAAAGACAATGCAATTTAAAACTTCAATGAGATACCACCCCACACCCATTAGAATGACTGCTAACTATGGCCATTATTAATTCATCTTCCATACTACCACTTATCCTCATAAAATGTAAAAATGACTATATTACTCCACTTAAAATACTTTAAAATGCTTAAAATACTTTAAAAGTTCCTTGTGTATTACCTGTTAAATTTTTTTTCCCCTGTGATTTAGCCACTCATTCATTGAGCAACTATTTATTGAGAGTCCACCATATGCTAGGTGCCCTCTTAAGGCCTTAGCATACACTGGTATACGGATCCAACATGGCTCCTAACATGAAGTTTACAATCCAGCCCGGACAGTCATTAAATAAGTTTCATATTCTTTATGAGTGCTCTTATCCACCTCTCCAACTGAATTCATCCCCCTCCTCCACTCTTATCATATTGCTATAACTATCCTGATCTTCAAGAAGGTCCCAGAAAAATTCAGTCTTTTATACATCGTGGCCACTGTCCTTGATGTCCATTCTAACTGGAATGCCTTAATCACCTCACCAATTCCTCCTCAGCCTTCAAGATTAACTTAAAAGGGTCTCCTCTAAAAACATTTCTGTGGCCTCCTTTCTACACTCCTTCAGTCACCATTTCTAACTCTTGAAATCAGCATTACAATGCTGATCACATCATTTTGTGACCATTTTTAAAAAAATGTCAGTCTTCCTAGACTGAGTTATCATTGGGATCCACAATATAGTTTATCAGTCACAGAATAAATGAATGTATGCTATAATTTTGTATGTATAACTCCATTATGTTGATTACTCAGTTGATTGATGTTTGAAAACTTACATTTTTCTAGATTTCACTGTATAAATATATTTTTAGGACTTCCTTTTTAAAGTCTGATTTCAATATATGGATGTTTTCCTTCATTAAAAATTTGTTCAGCAGCAGCCAGTCTGACTTGGATTATTTGTCTTGAAATTGATCCAATGAATATTCTTAATTTCAATAACTACTCTGGCAAGAAAAAGCAGAGAGGATTTCCAAAATCAATACATTAGGTCAGTGTCTGCGGCACAACAGTTCATATAGGCAAAGTGGTGTTACACCATGTGTTTCCATTTCTCCATGCTAATTACTTTTAATGTGAAGCTAGGCTATCAGATGCCATCAATCTGTTTACCATCTCCCACCTGGCAGGAGAGCCAGGTTCGATCCCTGGGTTGGGAAGATCCCCTGGAGAAAGAAATGGCAACCCATTCCAGTATTTTTGCTTTAAGAATTCCATGGACAGAGGAGCCTGGAGGGCTCAGGTCATGGGATTGCAAGTTGGACATGACTTAGCGACTAAACCACCATCACCACCCCCATTGGAGGCTTTACTTTCTCCTTTTCAAATAATTTTCAGAAAATCTGGGTAGAACAGAATGGCTTTTTAAATAAGCAACTTTTAACTAGGTCATTGTTATAGAAGAGTCATACAGAACATGCACTGAACTCATGCAGGGAATATTCTAAAAGTTCTCTGTCCACTTTACCTTTTATCACTTTTCCAGTTGGGACTGATTTCCCAACTTCTACTTTAAGGTTTCAGTCTTCTGGAGAAGTTTCGATTTTTCTAAATTCTATCACCAGCCAATGTTTTGATTCATTTCCACTGCTATTACCCTAGTTTAAATCTGAACTATTTTTAAGGGGCTCTGAGACTAGCTATAGGACCTGGGCAATCTCTACTACTCTCCATATGAAAATATTAAGACTTACACATCAGAGCCAGACTATGAAATGAAATTGTGTGCATGAGAGGGCCTGGCACCAACAGGTGTTAACCAACTGTAAGGAATCGTCTTTTCTTCTCTCTCTTTCCTCCCTTCCCCAATCCTCCATCTTGGATGACACAGCAAGACTTATAGTGAACTATGAATGGGATCTCCTTACTAATCCACCTCAAATTCCTCCAATAGCTTCCCCATGCTAGGACAGTAGTTCTCAGTGTGGTCCCCAAACCAACAGCAACTCCAGCAACTAAGAATGGATAAGAGTGAAATTCTCAAGCCCCACCCCAGAACTTCTGAAGCAAGAACTCTGGAGGTGGGGGCCATGCCTGCCACTCTCTCACAAACCTGCCAGGTGATTATGATGTAAGCTCAAATTTGAGAACCCAGTGCCTGAGGATAAAGTCTAGTCTGGTATTGAAGGGTCTCCCAAACTAGTTTTCCTCCATTTACTGTACTGGCCTTCTCAGACTTCTACTAAGAAGAGTTTACTTATGATCTTCCAAACCTCCTATTCACTTTCCCAACTGAGATTTTACTCACTGGTTACATTCTCTTTTCTTTCTTTCTTGAAATATTTATTTACTTAGCTGCTTCACATTGATTCTGCAGCATGCAGAATCTTTAGTTGTGAGATCTTAGTTCCCCCACCAAGGTATTGAATCCAAGGGACCCCTACATTGGGAATCCAGAGTCCTAGCCACTAGACCAACAGGGAAGTCTTCACTGGTTACATTCTTCTCCTCCATGAGGCCTCTCCTCACCCAGCTTAAATCCCACTGTTTTCTTAAATCCCTTCCTGACAGTTTCCAGGAACTTTTTTCTCTTTTAATTCCAATTATTTCTGAGTACTCAGGTGATAATCTGCAGATGTCACAAACTGGCTGTTCCTGGCCCATAGAGGGTATGTGAGTGCATAGCGAATTGGTTGCCAATAACAATAAAAATCAAGAAATATTACAAAGATAGAGATTTTTGGCCTGAGATGGGGAAAGTCAGATCTGTGCATGAGGGACCCACATTCCCACATGGCAACAATCAGCGGAGGAGCAAATGTTTCCAGTACTCACCAGCTCTTTCCATGCCAAATATAGGTTTTTAGACGTCTTCAAATATCTTAAACCATAACTTACATTTCTTATGCAACTTTTTATGTGTTGTTTTTTGGCTCTCTTAATAGAATACAGCCCTTAAAGGAACTGAACTGTCCTGGCTTTCATTACCTTGAACACAAAACGATGTGAGGTTTTCACTATACAAAAGAATATATTCTGGACATTATAGACCCCCAAACAAGCAGAAGTGTACACAGGCTTTTGGGAAACTCTTGATTTTCTACCAATTTGGAAAAGCTATAGTAGTGTTTGTTTTCCAAAGTATGTTAGGGCACAACTCTCAAGGTAATTAAAAATTTTCATGCCCTTTTGGCTTAGGCTGTCTTTCATAATAACAATTTGTATTTATCTTTCATAGTGATAAACACAAATTACTTGAATACAGTCTGTCTGCTGGAAGAGATCTAGCCCACGCCCAGCACGGTATTTCACCGAACCTCGATGCTGTGACTTCCTATCTAAGCCCTATTTTTATTTACAGATTTTTATTCCGTTAAAGACGAGTTTTAACCTCCCTCTTGGGTAGTTGCTACACTGAACTACAGTGCCTTTTTAGAGGCCACCGTCTGGTTAACCATTTGCCAGCGGCGAAGTAGGAGTCACTTTATAAAAACTGTCTTACCGCGGCACAACGGTAAAATCACAAGCTTGTCCAAAATAATGAAAGATTTAACACGCTGTTCACCGAGAATCTCCTTTTTCAGGAGAAAACCAACCAACCTTCCCTGTGAACCCATTTTGCCGACGCTTGCTCGTTCACACGTTTCCCGCACCCCTATCATCATCGGACTCAATCCCAGTCTCCTCTCCCTTTCCCCTCCCCGAATTCTCCAGGGGGCGCCCCAGACGCAGAGAGCCCCCGGCGGCCTGAGGCACGAGCCTGGCCCCAACCCGGACGCGGCGCGCAGCCCCCGCCCCGTACTCACCCGCCCGCGGCCGTAAAAGTGCAGGGCCCTCCTGCCCCGCCCCTTCCGGCGGGCCGCTTCGCCCCGCCCCGCGCTCTCCCGCGCGCAGGCGCAGCGCCCACTGCCGGGTGTCGCGCCCCGGGGAGCGACCCAGGGCCGGGCGGTGGCGAGGGGCGTGACCTGGGTCCCGGCGGGCGTGGCCGCGGGATTCCGGTGTGTGACGCTGGTCCAGGGAGCCTGAAGGCCTGGCGGCGTTGTCGACGGTGGGGAAGTCCGCGGGGCTCCCCATGGGGCGTCGGACATCTGTCTGAGAAGTGCAGCAGAGAAGGGCGGTTGACGGTCTTTACGGATAGCTTTTGCCCTCCTGTATGTTCACATCGGCTCCAAACTGCTACTGCTGTCACTTCAGTCGTGTCCGACTCTGTGCGACCCCACAGACGGCAGCCCACCAGGCTCCCCCGTCCCTGGGATTCTCCAGGCAAGAATACCGGAGTGGGTTGCCATTTCCATCTCCAATGCATGAAAGTGAAAAATGAAAGTGAAGTCGCTCTGTCGTGTCGGACTCTTAGCGACCCCATGGACTGCAGCCTACCAGGCTCCTCCACCCATGGGATTTTCCAGACAAGAGTACTGGAGTGGGGTGCCATTGCCTTCTCCGTCGGCTACAAAGGCGGAAAGTAAAGTCCTTCCTCTCCCGGCCTCGGCGCTTCGCGAAGCCGGGGAGATGGAGGTCTAATCCGGTCCGGATCCGTGCAGCCAGCGGCGGTCCCAGCCACAGATCTTTTCCTAAGGCTTCCTGGAAGCTTAAAAATATATGGGTGTACATATGTTCCCCCATTTATATATGTATTCATATATATATATGTATATATACACACCTATGGCTGATTCATATTGATGTATGGCAGAGGCTAAGACAATATTGTAAAGCAATTATCCTCTAATTAAAAAATAAGTATATGGGTGGAGGGCGAGATATGGGTCGTTTGATAATCTGGTGAAATTAAGGGAACTAAAACTCGGCAAACAATTTCCAACCTGTAGGAGTAAATGCTCAGTGTTTAGTTGAAATAGAACTCGAGTTTTTAAAGCATGGCGTGGTTTGTAACAGCTGAAGGGCTCTCAGTTTTTTCTCTTACAAGTTACCCATTTGTACTGATTCAGTTCAGCTCAGTCGTGTCCGACTCTTTGCGACCCCATGAATCGCAGCACGCCAGGCCTCCCTGTCCATCACAAACCCCTGGAGTTTACTCAAACTCATGCCCATCGAGTCCGTGATGCCATCCAGCCATCTCATCCTCTGTCGTCCCCTTCTCCTCCTGCCCCCAATCCCTCCCAGCATCAGGGTCTTTTCCAATGAGTCAACTCTTTGCATCAGGTGGCCAAAGTATTGGAGTTTCAGCTTCAGCATCAGTCCTTCCAATGAACACCCAGGACTGATCTCCTTCAGGATGGACAGGTTGGATCTCCTTGCAGTCCAAGGGACTCTCAAGAGTCTTCTCCAACACCACAGTTCAAAAGCATCAATTTTTCGGCGCTCAGCTTTCTTCACAGTCCAACTCTCACATCCATACATGACCACTGGAAAAACCATAGCCTTGACCAGATGTTGCCAAAGTAATGTCTCTGCTTTTTAATATGCTATCTAGGTTGGTCATAACTTTCCTTCCAAGGAGTAAGCGTCTTTTAATTACGGATTACTATTTCCTAATTTGTGCCAAAACCAAGGACACACGCTCACCGCTGCTGGAAAGTCACCCAAAGAGGGAAGGCTCTCGCCTAAAATGGGGGTGAAAATGAACATGCTTAATATTTGCGACCTCACTGCGAGTCAGAATAGTAACTAAGTTTTTTGGAAACCTGTTAGATCCTTTGTTGTTGTTATTGTTTAGTAGCTAAATCGTGGTGGACTCTGGGACCCATGGATCGTAGTCTGTCAGCCTCCTCTGTCCATGGGATTTCCCAGGCAAGAATACTGGAGTGGGCTGCCATTCCCTTCTCCAGGGGATCTTTGTTGCCCAGAGTTTGAACTCCTCCTGGTTTCTGCCTTCTGGTCTGGTTTCTCCCTCTGGTTTCTGCCGTTGCCAGGTGGGTCTGTACCACTGAGCTTCCCTTGTGGCTCAGCTGGTAAAGAATCCGCCAGCATTGCAGAAGACCTGGGTTTGATCCCTAGGTTGGGAAGATCCCCTGGAGAAAGGAAAGGCTACCCACTCCAGTATTCTGGCCTGGAGAATTCCATGGGCTGTATAGTCCATGGGGTCCCAAAGAGTCGGACTCAACTGAATGACTTTCACTTTTCACTTTCAGGAGGAAGAGTAGTAAAACCTGAGCTTGAGTTCTAGGACTTTTAGGAAATACTGGTATCTCCCATATGTTTGCTGTAATGTAGTAAAGACAATCATTAGGCAATAGCAGGGATCAAATTACAGTGAATAAAAATAGTTGTAAATAGGTTCCTAATTATAATATTATAATTAGCGTCTGGAGCCGAGACCCCAGGCCCCACATATGATTTGCATAATTGCATGTCCATGGGAGGGATTAGACCTTCCTCTGTTACTTGATGTTGAGTCTTACTGAATATGGAACAATAAAAAATGAGTTAAGTCTTCCTTACCATTTTTATTATTCTTATTTAGACTAAAAGACAGCCACTTTTATCCCAGAGTAATTGTAGATCCAAGAAAAGTCAATTACAGAAACTAAAACTGAAGGCTAAGGCAGAGAGGCTGATGGAAAGAACACGTAAGCAGTCAGATCTGGTTTTAGATCTTAGCTCCTGAACACACTGAATAAAATAACGATAGAATTTGGGAGAAGCTTCTTTCTTTAAGCCAGGAGCTGAGCATTAGGACAGTGTTTTGTGGTGGGTTTTGGAAAACTTTATGAAAGCTCAGTTTGCATACCGTAAGGAAATGAAGTTTGTAATTTTAAAATGATTTTTAATCCTTACCTGCTTTTTCACTTCAAACTCTAAAATATTTTAGTGCATTTCACTTTTTTTTCCCCTTATCTAAGTTTTCCCTGAAGCATATTCCATGGAACATTAGTACTTCGCAAAACGTTAATAATTACTTCATGGAAAAAAAACTCTAGCATCAATACTGAGTAAAACACAAATTATTGGAAGTACAGTGGTGTAGCATTCTTGTCAGAACATTTAGAATCTGTTCTGATGTTCTAACATTTAGAAACACAGCTTGAATCTGTGAAGAAACAGTTTAATTCAGAATGTGATTTGTTTGGACTTTTCCATAATGTCAGTATCATGAAAGACAAGCAAGACAGAAGTACTTGTCTGCATTAGTGGGCAACTGTGATTTGGATAGGAGTATGGATTTTTTTAGTCACTAGCCTGCCAAGCTCCTCTGTCCATGGAATTCTCCAGGCAAGAATACTGGAGTGGGTAGCCATTACTTCCCCAGGGGACCTTCCGGTCCCAGGGATCAAATTCCTGTCTCCCGAATTGCAGGCAGATTGTTTACCATCTGAGCCACCAGGGAAGCCCAGGGAGAAAATACGGCATTATGTTAATTATTGTGGTTCTTTCTTTCAAATTTTCTATAGGTTTGAAATTTTTTTTAACACTTAAAATGTTGGGAAAAAATGTAGCTAGCACTTACCTTTTAAAAATGCATAGGTTCTGCTTATTTATAAGAAAATGAAAAATTCATTTATATGCTATGCTATGCTTAGTTGCTCAGTTGTGTCTGACTCTTTGCGACCCCATGGACTGTAGCTTGCAGGCTCCTCTGTCTATGGAGATTCTCCAGCCAAGAATACTGGAGTGGGTTGCCATGCCCTCCCTCCCCCTGGGAATCTTCCCATCCCCGGGATTGAACCCACATCTCCTGCATTGCAGGTGGACCTTCTGAGCTACCAGGGAAGCACAAGAATACTGGAGTGGGTAGCCTATCCCTTCTCCAGGGTATCTTCTCAACCCAGGAATTGAACCGGGGTCTCCTGCCTTGCAGGTGGATTCTTGACCAGCTGAGCTACCAGGGAGCCCTCATTTATATACTAGTTCTCTTATAATCTGACCTTGAGATAGGTGTACCATATTTAAGAACTATATATAGGAAGTCATTTGAGAAATGATCTCATTCTTCAAGGCATGATATTGCATCTGTACCCTGAGGTCCATTAATTGCCAACCAAAGCAATGTTCATGTGTATTATCTGCCCCACTTTATGCTGTGTATTCTACATTAGAATTTTAGCATAAATGAATTCTTGTAATCTGTCAATAGTTTTAAAAATGTTCCTCTATGCCTACAAATATTTACTGAGTGACTACTATGTACCAGGCACTATATTAGGTTCTGAAGATACAACTGTCATCAATATAGATAAAGCCCCTGCTCACATAGAGTTTATATTTAGGGAGCAAGAAAAAAAACACAGAATAAACATTCCAATACAAAAGAAAATGATTGTAATTGCTATGTGTTATAAAATAATTAATTAGGGACTAGAGAGTGCCAGGTAAGTGTGGATCTATATAGGGTGAAAAAGAAGACCTCGCTGAGAAGGTGAGGGGTGAGTTGTGGATATCTAAGGAAAGCACATACTAAAAATAGGGAATGGCTTACTCGGCATAGTTGAAGAATAGTAAGGAGACTAGAGTGAATGGATAATAGAAGCAAGAGGGAGAGTAGTAGGAGATGACATCAGAGAGGTAACCAAGGCCAGATTTCGTAATATAATTTCGGATGAGCTTTAGCTTCCTTTCTTAAGAGAGTTAGATGGATGTAGTGCTGTAATGAAAGAGCGTAGCATGTTAGCTGTTGTTACTGGATTCATTTTCTATTGCTGTTGTAAGATAATTACCATAAACTTGGTGCTTTAAAAGAACACAAATATATTATCTTAACATTCTGCAGGTCTAAAGTCCAATACAGGTGTCTCTGGGCGTGAGATCAAGGCATCAGCTGACTGCTTCCTTTCTGGAGGCTCTAGGGAGAAGCTGCTGCTTTGACCTTCCCTGATGCTAGAGGCCTCTAACATCCCCTGGCTTTGGCCTCTTTCTTCCATCTTCAAAGCTAGTAACATTGGTCAAAGATTTCACTGGTCAAAGAACTTTAAAGAATTGGGTGATCAAATTAAGCCCACCCAGATCATCTTTCCATTTCAGGGTTCTGCAAAGTCACTTTTCCTCATAAGGTAATTTATTCCCAGATTCTGGTGATTGGAGTACGGACATCTCTGGGAGAGTCTGTTCTGCTTGTCCCAGTCCACCCTCTGGCTCCTAAAGACTCATGTCCATTCATATGCAAGATCGATTCTCCCCCTCATAAAGTCCCTCAGATTTTCAACCCATTACAGCATCTCATCTAAATCTCAAAAATCCCAAACATCACCTACATCTAAGGTATAAGTGAGTATAATCCACGCTGGGGCAAAAATCCCTTTCCATTGTAGACCTGTGAAACTAGAGAACAAGCCCTCTGCTCTCAGAATACCATAGAGGAGTTCCAGGAGAGCAGTGATAACCATTACCTTTCAAAAAGGGAGAAAATGGAAGGAAGGAGTCAGAAGCCCAGACAATTACAAAATCCAATCTGGCAGTCTCCATTAAGTTTCAAGGCCCAGGAATCATCCTTTGTGGCTCTTGGTTCTGCTCCCTGGGCTCAAGGCTTCACCCTCTAGGCGCTGTGAATTAGGGCATGGATGGCTTTGAGGGGCTATTATTCTGCTGCCTATTACAATCAATGTTATCATTAGACTTAGTTTTATTTTGTATAATCTTCATTTAGCAGTGGTTCTTCAGATCTTAAGCTTCTCCATAAGCCCCAGTCAAGTGATTAATTACCTTTACACAAATCCACAATTAGTACCTGAGGAGCTCACTGTTTTAAGGAACTATTGTATATCATTTCATGGTAAATGCCATGTAATTTCTCCGTTTCTTCTATTTAAATGGAAAATAATACTTTCATTTTTATACACATCGTATTTTCCTTACATGTAGTTAATTTATCCTAGAGTTAGTGACTTCTTCCAAGCCTAAAAGTACATATATTTCATTTTATGGCATAAGCAAAGTTTTACAACTTCTAAGGTCATCATTCTCACCTTTTAAGGATGCTGGAAACCCATATCTGCCTCCCAGCAGGTGGCAGCAAATCAATACTCGATAAGGTGCTGTAAAATCATTGTTTTCTCATCCTGGTAAACATTCTTTGATGTTGCAGACTGGCTTTTCTTAGCTAGAAGAGCAAAAACAATATTGCCAAATTATAGGAATTTATATCAACTAGTTGTGGGAGTATATTTATGTGATTAAATTGTATTATATTGTTATATTAATATTGTTCCTTGCTTGTCTCTCATAGAACCCAAAATCCATTTGTAAGCAGTTTTGTTGGAATAATAATGCCCATATGTTATCTATGTAGATAAACAGTACTCTCCATAGCCATTAATTGGCTAATATCCATCAACATAGCATTTTGAAATTTATGAGACAGATAAAGTATTCTTAGAGGGAAAAATTATATCCCCTGGAGAAGGAAATGGCAACCTGCTTCAGTATTCTTGCTTGGAAAATTCCTATGGACAGAGGAGCCTGGTGGGCCACAGTCCATGGGGCCACAAAGAGTCAGATGACTTTGCGACTAAACCATCAATCACCACCATTGCAAAAGAGTTAATGTTCTAAGTCAAGGTCAGCAAAATGATCCATGGGCCAAATCTAGGGCAGAGCCTGCTTTGTTTAGTACACAATACAAAGCTCCTAACAAAATTAAAAAATAAAGAGACAAATTGCCAGTACATGGAGTGAAAGATCACTAAAGATCCTATAGACATTAAAACACTGATTCTCAACCAGAGCTGTCGGTCCCCAAGGAACATTTGGCAGTGTCTAGAGACATTTTTGATTTTCACACTATCAGCATCCCTTGGGGAGTAGTCGGGATACTACTAAACATTCTGCAACATATAGAACAGTCTCCCACTAGAGTTTTCTTGCCCCAAATATCAATAGCTGTTCAGTGGCTCAGTCGTGTCTGACTCTGTGACCCCATGGACAACAGCACGCCACCTTCCCTGTCTGTCACTATCTTTCCAAGTTTGCTCCAACTCATGTCCATTGAGTTGGTGATGGCATCCAACCATCTCATTCTCTGTCGCTCCCTTCTCCTGTCCTCAATCTTTCCCAGCATCAGGGTCTTTTCCAATGAGTTGGCTGTTCTCATCAGCTGGCCAAAGTATTGGAGCTTCGGCATCAGTCCTTCTAATGAATATTCAAGGTTGATTTCCTTTAGAATTGACTGGTTTGATCTCCTTGCATCTAAGAGACTCTCAAGAGTCTTTTCCAACACCACAGTTCAAAGGCATCAGTTCTTCAGCACTCAACCTTCTTTATGGCCTGACTCTCATGTCTGTATGTGACTACTGGAAAAACCACAGCCTTCTATATGGATCTTTGTTGGCAGTGATATCTCTGCTTTTTAATATGCTGTCTTGTGTTGTCATAGCTTTTCTTCCAAAAAGCAAGCGTCTTTTAATTTCATGGCTGCAGTCACCATCTGCAGTGATGCTGAAACCCAAGAAAATAAAGTCTGTCACTGTTTCCATCGGTAGTACTGAGGTCAAAAAATTCTAATTCACATCTTAAGAGGAGAATATTATAAACAAATTTAGATCAATAAGATTTGATAACTTAGAATAAATGAACAAATTCCTGGGAAAACAAAATCTACCAAAACCAAGAAGAAATAGAAGATCAGAGTAGTTGTACATTTACTACAGAGTCTGAATTCATGACCAAAAACCATTTTACAAAGAAAACTCCAGACCCAGGTGACTTTACTGGTAAACTCTCTCAACATTTAAAGAGCACATAATGTCAATCTTGCATAAACTCTCTGAGAAAAGAGAGGAGAAAATATTACCAATAAATGTTATAATAACTGGATAACCCTCATAGAAATATCTAAGTGAACATTAGAAGAAAATAATCACAGACCACCATCACATCTATAAACATAAGGGCAAAAATCCTATTCGAAATACTAGTAAATTGGACACAGCAATATAGAAAAGGATACAATGGTCAACTGGAGTTTTTCCAAGAATGCAAGGTTGGCCTGACATTTAATCAAACAATGTAATTTAACAACATTAATAGAAGAGAAATAATTCTGTGATGTCTCAGTGAATCCAGAAAAAAACAATTTGATATATTTCCAATTAATTACAAAAACAATCACAAAACTAGAAATTAGAACTGAGTTTATGTTATGAAGACATGTATAGGTACTGTAAGACCAACAGCTGCTATCATGTTTAGTGGTCAATTAGTCAATTCTGAGGAAGGTGGTGAGACTGTCTGCTCTTACCACTTCTATTTGGCTGTGTATCAGAGGTCTAGATGGTACAATAGATGAAAAATAACTAAAATAATAGAAGGTATAAAGATTAGAAAAGAGTAGTAAAACTGCCTCTTCACAGTGGTCTACATAGAAAGTCTAATTCTTAAACTATTAATTGCCTTTTGATTAATAGATTAAATTAAGTAATTGTCTTTAAATTAACAAATTGCCCATGTAGATTATCTTTGGAATCTACTAGAATTAATCACTGAAATTAGTGAGCTCACAGGGTAAAAGATCAGTATATGAAAAATCAATATTTCTATATAATAACAAGCAGCAATTAGAAAATTAAAAATTTAAATGTACCATTTATAATAGTATTATAAATGCCTAGGAATAAATTCAATGAAAGGTGAGAACTCTACTCTGAAACTACAAAGCATTGCTGAAATGAAAGAAGATCTAGGTAAATGGAGATATATACCATATTCGTGCACACAGAACATATACCAAGACAGACCATGCTTCAGGCATCTCAACTCATTTATATGGATTCAACTCATGCAAAATTTGCTCTCTGGCCACAATGAAATTAAAATAGCAGTCAGTAATAGAGGGATTTCTGAAAATCCCCAAATTTCAATAATCAAAGGCATAGATTTTCTAGACTGCTTGCCACAGAAGTTCAGGTTGACACAGAAGACATTTTTCTGCTCTGCACAACCAGTTGAATGACATAAGAATTGACTATGGACATGTTAATCCCCATTCCAACCAGCTCGGCACCGCCCTGAGACTGGGTATGCTGGGAGCAGTGGCAGACGGCTGTTATACCCTGGAATATTGCACTGAAACAGAGTTACAGCATGTTTAAAATTCATGAAATCGTTCTCATTTCTTGTTTTCTTTCCCTCACAGTCTGAAAATGCTGATGAAGAATGTGGGAACAAGACTGTGTAGCTGACAAAACAAAAAATCTGGTACTGGACGGCTTTTGATGAATTTAATAAGTAGAAAGATAATGAACACAAAGTACATTTGCATAATGGTGTAACAAAAACTTATTGAATGATGCTAACTATCTGAGGAAACCACAGTTGGAAACTGCATGTAAGACTGGTTCTGGCAAGAACCCCGATTCCACTCAGTCATGATGTATGGTTTTATGGGGGGTAGGGAATACCTCACATGCTTTATTTTCACTGATCTTAAGTAACTTTTTCATCCTGTTTTTCTAATCAAATAATTAAAATTCATTTTTAATAGAAAAATTTCCAACACCTAGATTTGTCCTAAGTGTATTTTTTTCAAGGATTTATAAAAGTAAACATTTCTATTTAATAGACCTTTGAAAGGATTTGGGGCTATAAATCGTTTTTAATATTTGAAAGTTTTTTTCCCACCCTTGAAAATGATGTTATGTTGCTCCCTTCATAATTATTTCTTTTGACTGTGAATTATAGTTAATTTAGCCAGATGCTTTTCAAACTTCACTTTGTAAGTAGAGTTAAAAAGACCTTTTTTCCCAGTAGTTTCCTTCCTCTTTTCTAAAAAAAAAAAAAAAAATTCATTTTAAATATTTTTTTAGTATCTACCTTTTGCAGTTTTTAACTTCATGCTACTTTTAAATATAATATAATTATTCACAATCAGCTTCTCTTTATTCATTTATTGGGCTGCACTGGGTCTCAGTCGCTGCATACAGGATCTTCCGTCTTTGTTGCAGCATGCAGGATCTTAGTTGTGGCGTGTGGGATCTAGTTTCCTGACCAGGGATCAAACCCAGGCTCCCCGCATTAGAAGAACTAAGTCTTAGCCACTGGACCACCAGGGAAGTCCCTTTCAAGCTACTTCTGATCATTCTAACAATACACCATTGTGGTATAATTTTCTAAAAAGTGAGGGGAATTATTCTTTCCTGATACTCTTCCTATTAAGTTGGAATGTAAAGGGAAAACCAAACGTGAGGGTTTGTTAACAGCTAATGATAGCTAATGGGCGTCCCTGGTGGCTCAGATGGTAAAGAATCCGCCTGCAATGCGGGAGACCTGGGTTCAATCCCTGGGTTGGGAAGATTCCCTGGAGGAGGGCATGGCAACCCACTCCAGTATTCTTTCCTGGAGAATCCCCATGGACAGAGGAGCCTGGCGGGCTACAGTCCACCGGGTTGCAAAGAGTCGGACACGACTGAGCGACTAAGCACAGCACACAGTGATAGCTAACATTATTCAACTATTTAATGACCACGGTGAACTATTATCATAATGCTAACTGCTCCTCTCACATCCCTGCGAGATAGATGCTACCGGTACCCCCATGCTGTGCAGAAAACGGAGGCTCAAGGAGATTAACCTGGTACCCACACTTATTATAAGTGGTTTGAGCCAGGGTTTGAGTTCATGTCCTTGACTCGTGTCCACATGCTTAATGGTTGATGTTTATTAGGTCTCATTTTGCTGTCTATTTACTAAAGTAACGGGATTACTGTAGATCCCCCAGCTTATGATGACCTCTCTAAGTTCATCATAAGGATGTGATAATATGACACCCCGACTCACTATACACAGCAGATTTTTCCAGTGTGATACACATATTCACCACATGATGGAGCCAATGAAGTGAGAAGCCATGTGCTCCTAGTATTTGACATTAGGCTCAGACCTAAATATAAATGTCAACAGAATGTAATTAAAGGTGTTAAAAAATAAGATTTCTTTTTTAAAAAGCGGCCATAAAGAATTATAGTCTAGAGTGTCTTTTTAAAACATATGTCATGAAAAAAACACAACTATAAAAAGGTTAAGAGTAATTGACTCATAAAAGTTAAAAATACAAAGATAAAAGATGAGCCTTTGTATTCATAGAGAAGTATGTGGGACAGATGTCAGAGACTTCCCCCAGGAAGGAAAACACCAAAGGAAATGAATTAAATGACAGCAGGTGACCTACCAAAAAAAAATAATAAAGAAAGAGACCAGCTGTACAGTGATGGAGCTCCAGGGTCAAATGAATGCATGTTCCAGTAAGATTCCACAGCAAATGCAAATGGGTTAGTAAAAGCCAGTGACTAAAAGACTTTAGAGAACCTTTAAATAGATATGACTGCTTCCTTTTCTAATAAGAATAAGCATTACAATTTTTTCCCTGCAATGTCAAAGATACAACCTACTGTGGAAGGAAGAAGCATTGCTTCTCAGAAATTTATCGAAGCAAATCCTTGCACATTCTATTCGTTACAGTGATCCCAGTGACTCTCAAGCTGTGGTTCTGGCACCATCAGCATGACCTGAAGTTATTAGAAATGGAAATTCTTTGGCCTGCTCTGGACTTACTGACTCAGAAACTCTGGACAAGGGGCTCTGCAGGTGCTTCTGATGCACCTGAAATTTCAGGGTCCACTGTATTATTGGAGGGAAAAAAAAGAAGAAATTTTATCAACATGTTATTTATAATACAAAGATATTAAAAATGATACTCTATCATTAAACAAATGTTTAGTAAATAGTGGAATGTTATTGAAGCATTTAAACATGAGTTTGATGGAGAACTTTTAAATAATGGAAAATGCCCATGATATAAAAAATAATAAAGAAATACTAGAAAAGTCAGGACACAAAATTGATCTCAATTGTGTAAAAACAATTCTCAAAAAAAAAAAAAATAGAAGGAAACAAGGACGACTAGTTAATAGTTGTTGCCTTGGAGTGATGGAGTTGCATACCATTTCTTTCTGCTTTTTAATATTGCAGATACTATTTTCAAATTTTCTATGAGAAGTCATTTCATTCCTATTAAATTCCTATTTTATTCCTATATTTTATCAATATAATGATTAAAGAAGAAGTAAAGAGAGAGGGAGGGACTTTCCAAAGTCAAATACCAGTTAGAGATACCATTCTTGCTCATTTTCTCTCCTAAACATATGGTTACTAGGAAAAAATGGACACAGTGACCGTCCAAGGCATGAAGGAAAACATAGTCATCATGTTATTTATTGAAGAGACAAGATACATAAAGACCATGGTTGATATGTATTCAACTGTGGTATAGTTGGTATACATTTAGTTTGAAAGAGGTTCAGGGAATAAAAACTTAACAGACAATAATCATGTGCTTTACTCTTTCCAGTTAGTGAAA
Source organism: Cervus canadensis (assembly GCF_019320065.1). NCBI lineage: Eukaryota > Metazoa > Chordata > Mammalia > Artiodactyla > Cervidae > Cervus > Cervus canadensis. Next base: position 71,513,749 of record NC_057386.1, read on the forward strand.
AAATTAAGTTTTCTAAAGTAATGTAAAGGAAAGTGAAAGTCGCTCAGTCCAACAGATTTCTCCAGGCCAGAATACTGGAGTATGTAGCCTTTCTCTTCTCCAGGGGACCTTCCCAACCTGGGAATCAAACTCAGGTCTCCCACACTGCAGGCGGATTCTTAACCAGCTGAGCCACCAGTGAAGCCCAAGAATACTGGAGTGGGTAGCCTATCACTTCTCCAGCAGATCTTCCCAACCCAGGAATCCAACCATGGTCTCATGCATTGCAGGCGGATTCTTTACCAGCTGAGCTACCAGGGACACCCCTAATGTAAAGGAAAATGTCTTCAAATTTAGAAGGGTATAGGCTTGAACATATTACCCCTAAGAAGATTCATATTTTCTACCTGTCGTTTGAATTACAATGACTATACAAATCAAGTAGGAAAAAAATCACCTTAGATGAGTATAATTTTAAAAATTAGTATCTGTGTATCTATCTATCTATCTAATCTATGTTATGTTTATCCTGAATGTTAGACCCAATGTATCATTACTTCTTTTTGACAAGGATCTATAAAATATATGTTAAATATGTATATATAAAATAAATATATATATGTTAAATAAACACACACATATATAAATATATATAACATATAATATATTATATTATATATAATATAAATATATATATAAAAATTTTACTGAGTTTTTTGTGGCTTAATATATTATCATATATATCATATATAATATATAATAAATATATATTATATATTAATATATTTTCATATATTAATATATATTATATATTAATATATTTTCATATGATAATATAATATATATAATATAAATACAAATATATATATATAATTTACTGATTTTTTGTGGCTTAATATATTATCATATTATGATATATGATATATATATGATATTTATATATGATGTATATATTATATTTATATATGATATATGTATGATAATATATTAAGCCACAAAAAAATCAGTAAATTTTTAAAAAATCTGAAATTGAAAAGGTCACATTCTCTACAAATAGTATAATACATCCCAATTTAATAATAAGTGGTCAAACAAAGATGAAAAAAGCAATCCTTTGGAAATTCAGGAAGGAAATTATTCCAAATAAGTCTTAGACCATAAAGGAAATCAAAACTATAATTATAGACCCTTTACAAAAGAAGGATATGAAATAATAAAACTAATGGGATGCATACAAAGATAAACTCAAAAACAAATTCATTATTTAAAATTTTTCAATATTTAAAAAAGAAAGCCTAATGGTAAATGAACTAAGTATTCCACTCAATAAGTTAGAAAATTTAAAAAAAAAGAGAGAGAGAAAGCAATCTATAGATTCAATGCAATCCCTATCAAGCTACCAACGGTATTCTTCACAGAACTAGAACAAATAATTTCACAATTTGTATGGAAATACAAAAAACCTTGAATAGCCAAAGTAATCTTGAGAAAGAAGAATGGAACTGGAGGAATCAACCTGCCTGACTTCAGGCTCTACTACAAAGCCACAGTCATCAAGACAGTATGGTACTGGCACAAAGACAGAAATATAGATCATTGGAACAAAATAGAAGCCCAGAGATAAATCCACGTACCTATGGATACCTCATCTTTGACAAAGGAGGCAAGAATATACAATGGAAAAAAGACAACCTCTTTAACAAGTGGTGCTGGGAAAACTGGTCAACCACTTGTAAAAGAATGAAACTAGAACACTTTCTAACACCATACACAAAAATAAACTCAAAATGGATTAAAGATCTAAATGTAAGACCAGAAACTATAAAACTCCTAGAGGAGAACATAGGCAAAACACTCTCCGACATAAACCACAGCAAGATCCTCTATGACCCACCTCTCAGAATATTGGAAATAAAAGCAAAAACAAACAAATGGGACCTAATGAAACTTAAAAGCTTTTGCACAACAAAGGAAACTATAAGCAAGGTGAAAAGACAGCCCTCAGATTGGGAGAAAATAATAGCAAATGAAGAAACAAACAAAGGACTAATCTCAAAAATATACAAGCAACTCCTGCAGCTCAATTCCAGAAAAATAAATGACCCAATCAAAAAATGGGCCAAAGATCTAAACAGACATTTCTCCAAAGAAGACATACAGATGGCTAACAAACACATGAAAAGATGCTCAACATCACTCATTATCAGAGAAATGCAAATCAAAACCACAATGAGGTACCATTACACGCCAGTCAGGATGGCTGCTATCCAAAAGTCTACAAGCAATAAATGCTGGAGAGGGTGTGGAGAAAAGGGAACCCTCTTACACTGTTGGTGGGAATGCAAACTAGTACAGCCACTATGGAGAACAGTGTGGAGATTCCTTAAAAAACTGGAAATAGAACTGCCATATGACCCAGCAATCCCACTCCTGGGCATCCACACCGAGGAAACCAGATCTGAAAGAGAAACACGTGCACCCCAGTGTTCATTGCAGCACTGTTTATAATAGCCAGGACATGGAAGCAACCTAGATGCCCATCAGCAGACGAATGGATAAGAAAGCTGTTGGAATATTACTCAGCCATTAAAAAGAATACATTTGAATCAGTTCTAATGAGGTGGATAAAACTGGAGCCCATTATACAGAGTGAAGTAAGCCAGAAAGAGAAACACCAATACAGTATACTAACGCATATATATGGAATTTAGAAAGATGGTAACGATAACCCTATATGCAAGACAGAAAAAGAGACACAGATGTATAGAAGAGACTTTTGGACTCTATCGGAGAAGGCATGGGGGCGATGATCTGAGAGAACAGCATCGAAACATGTATATTATCAAGTGTGAAACAGATCGACAGTCCAGGTTGGATGCATGAGACAAGTGCTTGGGGCTGGTGCACTGGGATGACCCAGAGAGATGGGATGGGGAGGGAGGGAGGTGGGGGGGGGCATTCAGGATGGGGAACACATGTAAATCCATGGCTGATCCATGTCAATGTATGGCAAAAACCACTACAATATTGTAAAGTAATTAGCCTCCAACTAATAAAAATAAATGGGAAAAAATAAAAATGAAAAAAATAAATTTAAAAAATGAGAGAGGAAATAAGGATAAAAGCAGAAATTAAAGAATTAGGAAATAAAAAATTATTAGAGCTGTAAATGAGTCAAGTTATATCTCTGGAGAAAAAAATAATACAAAAATGCACTACTGCTGCTGCTAAGTCACTTCAGTCGTGTCCGACTCTGTGTGACCCCACCGATGGCAGCTCACCAGGCTCCGCAATCCCTGGGATTCTCTAGGCAAGAACACTGGAGTGGGTCGCCATTTCCTTCTCCAATGTATGAAAGTGAATAGTGAAAGTGAAGTCGCTCAGTCGTGTCCAACTCTTAGCGACCCCATGGACTGCAGCCTACCAGGCTCCTCTGTCCATGGGATTTTCCAGGCAAGAGTACTGGAGTGGGGTGCCATCGCCTTCTCCAACAAAAATGCACTAGGAAATTCTAATTAAGAAATGCACACATATAAACACACATTAATGCATTTGGAATGAAAAAGGGGATAGAAATACAGATTGAATATAATTTTTTATTATAAAAGACCTCCATTTCCCATAATACGGAAGGTTACATTGCTTAGACCAACTCTCCCAGCTGGAGGGAAGAGCAATTTAAAATGGTGAATTTCCAAGCCAAAATCTAAATAGTGAAGGGACCCCGGAAATATTAGCAGAGCACTTGAACTGCTTTTGCCTAAGAACATTTCCTAAACCAGGCGAATGTTGGCTTTAGTAGCTTTGAAGAGTGTAAAAAACAGAAACGAAAGCCCAGGGTCTACCCAAGGTGAAGATCTAAGATGAGATCCTTCCTTCTTAAAGCCAAGATACCAAAAGAAGGATGAATCGGCGATGAACATACCCAACTTCTTTTTTTTTTAATTTTCTTTTTAACACCAAAAACATTTCATACTGGGGTATATAGCCAATTAACAATGTTGTTATAGCTTCAGGCAAACAGTGAAGGGACTCAGCCATACGTACACAAGTAGGTTGCCTTGGTTTGGAGCAGAGCAGGGGTGGGAAATAAAAACTGTTTCTGTAAAGTTGTAACCATAAGAATGCTTCATATCAACGCTGATGGATCACAAAAACACAATATTTAGTGAAAGAATCTAGATATAAAATACTTTATGTTATATGATTCCATTTCTATGAAGTTTAAAAAAAAAACTATAGTACTTATGGATATTATCAATACTTGAGTGTGAAAACTAAGGGAAAAAAGTAGAAAAGTGATTTTTTTAAAAGTCAGTACAGTCTGCCCTCCATACCCTCCATATGGATTCCCAATCCTTGGATTCAACCACTAACAGGTCAAAAATATTTGGGAAAAAAATATTCCAGAAAGTTTCAAAAAGTAAAACTTGAACTTGCCATGCAACTATTTATATAGCATTTATATTGTATTAGGTATTATAAGTAACCAAGAGATAATTTGAAATACACAGGAGAACGTGTGTAGGTTTACAAGTTAGCCTTAATGAGGTTAACGTTAGGTTTTTGGAAATCACCACAGCACATGTATCACTGGTAAATGTCTTGAGAGTGAAGGATACCTTGAGCACACAGGTTCTGACCCAAAGGAGGTAGTAACAGGGGTCTGCACACCCCCCTTTTGTGAGGAGTAAGGCAGTGGTCCCAAGAAACCATTCCTTCACAAGAGGGCTGGAAGCAAGCATGAGGACTGTTTGAACGTACTTAGTAGTATCTGATGAGGAATAAAAGGCTTCCCAGTGGTAAAGAGTCCGCCTGCAAATGGAAGAGATGAAAGAGACGTGGGTTCGATTCCTGGGTGGGGAAGATCCCCTGGAGGAGGAAATGGCAACCCATGCCAGTGTTCTCGCCTGAAAAATTCCATGGACAGAGGAGCCTGGTGGGTTACAGTCCACGGGGTTACAAAGAGTCGGACACACTGAGCACGCGAACACACACAAAAGGGACCCAAACCCCTGGATTGGTCCCCTACTTCCTGGTGTCAAAACACTTCCACTCACTAGGATGAGATTCTACAGATGGAATAAACTCTCACTAAAGAAGGGGAGCAGTTGATAAGTTTGACAAGCTTCTTTCATAAAAACTTGACTAAGGAAGTTAAAATAAAACAAATTGACAAACATTAAGAACTTTTCTTTATAACAGCAAAACTACTTACAAGGCATGATAAAAAAAATAACTGGTTCACAATATGAACAAAAATTTGTAAATAGGAGACACCATCACAAATAAATGAGAAAAGTTACATAATCAATGGTCTAGGGAGAATTGGATATTTAGGCAGGGAAGAAACAGCGAGGAAGTATGTGAAGCTGAGACGGTCACTGCTCCTCCACTTTGAGATACATAATACAGAGAAGACAGCAGATCTGAGAGTTTTCTGCCTCAGTTAGTAACTCTCCCAGTACTGATTCCTAGGTCTACATCTATCTAATGTATTTATTTAGAAGTTGGAAAGAAATAGAGGCTTCCCAGGTGGCATTCGTGGAAATGAACCTTCCTGCCAATGTAAGAGATGTAAGAGATGCAGGTTCCATCCCTAGGTGGGGAAGATCCGCTGGAGGAGGGCACGGCAACCCACTCCAGTATGCTTGCTTGGAGAATCCCATGGACAGAGGAGCCTGGCGGGCTAAGGTCCATAGGGTCACAAAGAGTCCGACATGACAGAAGCAATTTAGCACACACACACACACAGGTTTAAAGGAATATATAATGTTAGCAGCAGCTATCTCCCAGTTTCTTAATGTTTTCACTTAACCTACAAAGAGCACTTCTTTTACTTTTCTGAATGAAAAGTAACTTCCAATTATGATAGCAGAGATGTACTTTGCTTTGGGGCCTCAACAAGATGATGTAGCTTTGTTTCTCCCTGCCCCTCCCTGCTAAGGACAACTATAAACCCTGGACACACGTCAAGACACAGCCAAGGGAGAACTTGGAAGTGTTAAGAGGAGATGAACAGATTTAAGATCTAGGAAAGTAATACATCTAGCACCTTTACCCAGTTTTTGTTTGGTTTTTCATTTTTAAATGAATTTTTATTGGAGTATAGTCGATTTACAATGTGTTCTGCTGTAACAGCAAAGTGAATCTGTTACACATAGACACATAGCCACTCTTTTCTAGATTCTGTTCCCATACAGGCCATTACAGAGTACTGAGGAGCTTTCCCTGTGCTATGAAGCAGGTTCTCATTAGTTAGCTATTTTATACATAGCAGTGTGTATATGTCGATCCCTATCTCCCAGTTTATCCCCACCCCTGCCTTTCCCCTTCGGAACCATAAGTTTGTTTCTACATCTGTGACTCTATTTCTGCTTTGTAAATAGGTTCATTTGTACCAATTTTTAGATTCCACATATAAGCGATATCTCATGATATTTGTTTTGTTTTAAATCAAGTCTGTTTCTAAGCAGCTCCAAGAGTAGGTAAACAACTTTATTCCAAAGAATTTTTAAGCAAAAAAAACCAAAAACCTAATTTAGGGCTGTCAGTAAATAAAAACATAGGGTGCCTTTGCAGTATTTGTATTTGTTGTTTATCTGAAATTCAATTTAAATAAGCATTCTCTATTTTATCTGGCAACCTAACCTAAACTTAAATGCCTTTTGAATTTCGAGAATTTTGATGGTTATGTTACCACAATTCCTTTTTAGAATAGTAGTTCTTTATTTTGATGGAAGATTATGATCAGCTAGGCGGCTAGATTCTCAGGGGTGGGAATAAGGTATTAGTAATTTTAAAATTGACCCTTCCCCACCCTCTCCACCATCCACCTGTGTCCCAGCCAAGTGATCCTAATGTGCAAAGTTTAGAAAACCTGACCGATGTTTTCAGGTGCTTAAATATGCTCCAGTTTATAGAAAGCTCCATAAAATGGAAAACCAAATTTCCAAAATAATTACCATAATCTAATTTGATGTCTTTAAATACATTAACTGAAGAGTAATATATGTGATATGTCTGACATGGCCACATCATTCTCCAAGCAGCTTATTTTTCACTACATTTCTCTGGAAATTTCAAGCTTTTTTCCCCCTTTTATTCAGGGGAAAAACTGCTAAAGATGATGGTATGAAAGCAAGTAAAACCCTTCCCTAAGCTGAGAGGAAAAGCAATTCAATGTAGTATTTTTAAAATTGTATTTGGTGATGGGCTTTGATTTTAAAGGAGAAGGAAAGAAATTCATAAAAAGCAGATTATATTAAAAGTATGAGCAGTTGCCTTATAGTATAATTCAATATTTATCAAATTCTTTGTGTTTTTCTGCTAAACTTGGAAGGAACAGCTTTGATCTTATGACTAATATTCAACTGTCTACGATAAATATTCTTAGTCCCATTTATGCCAAATTCAAATGTGCTTACTTTGGTTCTTTTCAGTTTCACAAAAAGGAGACAAGACTGAACTGCTGAATGCTTCCTTTTTGATCTTACGTACTATTTCAGCTTGTTGGGATAAATGAGAAACGTCTGCACTCCACTGACTGTGTTAGCCTGTCTTCCTACTGATAAGTGCAGGCAACTACACTGACAAAAGGATCAAAAGTTGTGGGTTCAATTGCTCCTTCCTTTTCTAGTCTATTCGACAGTTCTTGGGAATATCAGCCAATTTTGTTGAAAATGGTTTATTATAAACCTTGAAATAACCATTTCCTGCCTCACATCCCAAATCATTATTTTCCTCACTAGGGATAGTTGATGAGGTATCTTCCAAATATCTTATGATTATCGATTAATGCAAATTGCTGATCAGAAAGAGAACTTACCCTAAAGCCAGTGGTCTCAGGGAGAAAGCCTGGGGCCACCCTGATGGGCAGCTACTAGGCCTTGCAGACTTGATGTATGATCTCTCTTGTAAACACTCAGGTTAAACATACTTCTACAGATTGACCAGAATGCCAATGTATTGATCAGTTATAAAAATGTAACATAGACTTGTCAACAATTCTCTCTACAGACCAATTTCCATTTGAGTCCAAATTTCAATCACAAGAGGAAGATGATATTAATGGCTGGTGTCACTGATCTATACAACTTGATATAGCAGCTCCATTTGGGGGCGTTTATCTTCAACATAGCTATTCTCTAGTTTTGACTAATATATGCCTTTTTTTTAAAATGTATGATTTAACATGCAGTCAGGTTACAGCCAGGTGTTGTCAGGCAAGGGCATATTTCTTATCCCCATGGTGATCTTGCATTATTGATGAAATGAGGCTTTATAAGCTTTTTTGTTTAAAATTTTTCTATGGACCATTTTTAAAGTCTTTATAGAATCTGTTATAATATTTCTGTCTTATGTTTTGGTTTTTTGCCTGCAAGGCATATGGGACCTTAGCTCTCTGACCAGGCATCAAACTCACACCCCCTGCATTAGAAAGCAAAGTCCTAACCACTGGGCCACCAGGGAAGTTCCATGTTTTTTTTAAACAGATTACTCCAGAGTTCAGTTATATTTTTCTCCTTTCATATTCTGAGGAGCATATCAACTTTAAGTTTCATGAGAACAGAAATCTTGTCTATCCCATCCACAACTCTACACCAGAGCCCAAAACAGTGCCTAGAACATAGCAAACACTAAAAGCAACAATGACAATAATAATACTTGAAAGAACAAAGGCTGTTGTCTCTTAGGTGTTCCTATACCACACAAATGTTATTAGAAAAAAGAATGTATGTATATATAGTACCCGTGGATTATTCTGCTTTTTGAGGATCTCAAAGAGAATAATTCACACAGCACTTCCCCTCGACCCATCAATTTAAATTAGATCTCCCTTCCTCCACCTGCCACTTTATGATTCTCTCTTTCGTTCTTCCTTTCCTTCAGCGCTTACCATAATCAGTAGTTTGCAATTTATATGTTTTTATTTAAGGTCTGAATCATAAGCTCCAGAAGCAAGGGACTGTGTCTGTTTCATATATTGCTTGTATTTATAAACCACCTTTATGCTGTGGGCTTCATGATATTTAATAAAAGTCACCTTGAATTTTGCGAGCCAGATCTATCTTGCTCCTAGGAGGAATCACTAATGACTTGAGGACTTTGGCTATCAGGCTAGTTAGAGGATGAGCTATTTTGGAGGGCAGACAGCCATCCCAACACCCTGAAATCCCACCCCAGGGGGAATTCTTGGTCACAGGCATCATCTGTGATGATCACTGTGGATCATCTGTGTTCCCAGGCTAGCTACAGAAGGAAAGAGCAAGGGAACACTTGAGTTCTTGTTTGTTTTGCAGGTTTGAATGTTAAGATAAATTTATCATTTGGATAGGAATCTAGTTGCGTGCTTAATAATCACTATGTTCCGAAAATGTTTATCTCAACTAGTGCACCAGTTAATGGTTCACTTCTGCCCTATTAGATTTTATATATTTAAATGCTATTTACCTCTAATTCTACATTTTTAATTGTGTGTTACGATAGGCAAGTCACAGAAAGAAATCACATGCTTAGAGGTAGTTAAGTAAAACATAGAGGTAGTGATGAAAATGGTAATATAAATAGAACCACAGTAGCATAAATGTAAACAGTGAACAGGAGTCCAATGCAAACAGCAAATGTGAGGCCATATATGTTAGAACAAGTGAATCTTGATGAATAAGTGAAAATTGGATTTTATCAGACCAGCAATCAATTTGCCTCTGGTTTCTATTGCATTGTCTGTTACAAAACTTTGTTAAAGAATGGCAAGAAGCCACAGGGGCTTTTGCATTGCTTTCAAAGTATCGTGACCTTTCTGATAAACCAATTGAGTTTTTCTTGAACAAGCACAAAATAATGCTTTCTAATATGAAATTGATAAATTTTTGTCATTTAAAGGTGGAGAAGAGACCAAAGCTAAAGAAGCATTCATCAAAGTTGTACACCAAACAAAACAAAACATATGAACAAACCAAAAATATAGAAACTACATACTGCTGAAAAGTTTACAAATCCAACTATAAGGCTAATGATAATTACCATGCTCAGGAAGAAACTTTAATTAGCCACTGGGAATTTCATAATCCGAGTGGACTGTTGTACATCATATAATATTAATGCCATTCAGCATAGAAGGGCCATGTCTGTCATGAGCGCTTTCTGGCAGACACTTGGCTTACATTTGGAAAGAATCAAAGATGTGCAGAGTATCAATCAGTGCTTGGCAGAAATGTGCAGAAATAAATGAAAGGGAAGTGCTCAATGACCTACTGGTTAGTTCATTGCTCCACCCCCACACTAGAGATTTTTCATGTAGTTGGCAATTATTTTGTGAGCCATGATGTAAACTGGAAAGATACTGCCAAGGTTGGTTATGAATTTAAGGAGGAAGTGTTTACTTGTTTGGATAAAATGGTTGTGTTTTTAGCCCTTGCTTCATCTCCAGAACGTAGTTGATGAAAGTAGTTAATATATTTAAACTGTGGTCACTGAGTGTTTATCTTTTAAGCATGCTTTGTGAAGAAATTGGCAGTAAGTACAAGCCTTCTTTTCCACATAGAAGTAAACTGTTTATCGAGATGAAAGTGTTTAAACAAGCTCTTAAAATCATGGATGAGATAAAAGCATTTCTCCATGACACTAGTAATGCCATTTTTTAAAAGTAGTTTTTTCAAGTAGCATATTTCAATGATATATTCTATTTTTTAACAGCCTTAGTCTATCACATCAGAGTATACATTTTTATCATATAAAATATTGTGGCCTTCAGGATTTCTTAAAAGGATCAAATTATGGTATAAATATCTTAAGTTTGATTTTAACATGTGATTTTTTTTCACTCATTGGAGAAATTTAAGACATTATGGGATGTGCTTGTATGTCATATCCCTGAAAATAAGATAAATAAAAGAAACTAATGCAAATGCCGTCCTGAAATCTGGAGAAACACTTTCCAGAGCCAAATGAAATCAAAGTGGAGACCTACTCCATTTATTGTCATCTTGCCATTCCCGTCTCCAGAACACTGAATTTGCGACAGAGAACATTCTGGATATTACGTGTGGCAATTTTTTTAATCCTAAATTTTTTCTTATCCTAAAAATTAAAAAAAAATTTTTATCCTAATAACTGACTTACTGCTGAGAGAGAAACCAGGATATATACTTTCTGGGTATATGTTTGAGACAGATTTAGGAGTATCAGAGGTCATGAAAAATTTTACTAATTCTGATGGCCAGTAATTATGGTTAGATTTTCTATTTCAGTCAAAATAGAGTAAGAAAAAAATCTGGAGAGTTCCCTGGTGGGCTAGTGGTTAGGATTGCTTTCATTGCCATGGCCCAGGTTCAGTCCCTGGTGAGGGAACTGAGCCCGTACAATCCTCCTGGTGTGGCAAAAAAAAAAAAAGAATCTGACCGGATGTGTGCCTCTGGTGCTCCCTCTTTTAGTGGGTTAAAGAAATCTTGGTGAAAGATTATGAACAGTATTGTCCCTTTCACTGATATAAAATAATAATTATTATCATTCATAGAAAACTATTTTATTTCAGATGAACCTTGCAGATACTATGCAAAGTGAAATAAGGGCAGACACAGAAGGACAAATATTAATGATTCTATTTATACAAAGTATAAGAATAATTTGTAGAGACTGAAAGTAAAATAAAAGTTACCAGGGGTGTGGGGGTGGGAGGAGGGAAGTGGGGCATTAGTGTCTTATGGGTACAGATACAGGTACCGGTATCTATTTGGGATGATCAAAAATTTCTAGAAATGGATGGTGATGATAACTGCATAACAATGTGAATATACCTAATGCCACTGAACTGTTACACTCAAAAATGGTTAAAATGGTAAATATTATATCTATTTTACCACAGTGAAAAATGATATTTTATTGCCATTTTAGAACTGTGACAAAAATTAATTTTAACATATACCCCACGTGGTTAGTCTTATGTAAGCCAAACACCCAACAAGCACCTGGGTACACTGGAAGCCAGCTCTGGAAATTCTCATCACGTCCTGTTGAAACATCAGTTTCTACAGACCAAAGGATATGAGAACAGATTGGCAAAAGCCAAGAGGAGGTCTTGAAGAATGATGGCTGGAGGTGAAAGTCGGAGCCCCTTGCGGTTGGCTGTGGAGAGTCCACTCTCCTCTAGAGTCTGGAAAGAAATTAAATGTTTGGTGTGTTTCTCACCAAGGAGAATTCTGTTCAGTGTCAGGCAACAGAACACACTGGTGGCTCTTTGTTTGGCAGTTGTATTTATTTTGCACTTCATAATTTTTTTAATTTCTATTTTACTTTTGGTTGCACCTCGTAGCGTATGGGCTGGACTGCCAGGGAAGTCCCTTACTTGCACTTTAACTCTTTTAGGCATGTTCAACTGGAAACCTTTGGCTACGGAATTTCTTCTTTAGGCAACTGCAGTAATTGAAACAAGAGGCCTTTGGGGCTTAAAACAAAGAGGAGCATCTCCTTGGCTTTAACTGGAAGACAGGCTCCTCAAGTAACCCATGGAATGCTAATAAGGGTTTTATGAGGAAAGCTATCTATGGTCCAGTAAGTAGTAGTTGCTGCAGGTTTCTCCACTGCAGAACTTTCCAGAGTGTTTTTTGAATCAGTAAAAGAGTGTGCGTGCAAGCTAAGTCGCTTTAGTTGTGTCCGACTCTGTGCAACCCCACGGACTATAGCCTGCCAGGCTCCTCTGTCCATGGGATTCTCCAGGCAAGAATAATACTGGAGTGGGTTGCCATGCCCTCCTCCAGAGGATCTTCCAGGTGCAGGGATTGAACCTGCATCTCCTGCATCGCAGGAGGATTCTTTACAGCTGAGCCACTGGGGAAGCCCCAATAAAAGTTAGCCCTTTCTTTTAATTTAAAACAATTTTAATACAAGTTTTAAAGGTTACTTTTCACTTACGCTTATTGCAAAGTATTAGCTCTATTCTCCATATTGTGGAGAATAGAACCTGTCTTACACCCAATAGTGTAAGTTAGTCCTTTCTTAAATCTTGCTGATATTGTAGTAGGTCTTAAAGTTGAACTCCTTTGTACTTTTTACAGAGTGTTTTGTGGCATGTGTGTTCTGGGGAGCACATCCTGGGGAAGATTGGCCCTAAGGAATTGTGATGCTGTGATAAGAAATATTTATTCGGCTTTCCCCTCCATTTCTGACACAGAACACTTAAAACTCTTCATATTTTCTAACTGATAAGAATGATAAAGGTATCTTTTTTAGTTGATTGACAATATTATGTTAGTTTCAGGTGGATAGCATAATGATTCAATATTTTTGCAAATTATATTCCATTATAGGTTATAAGACAATGGGTATAATTCCCTGTGCTATACAGTGTATACTTATCTATTTTGTATATAGTAGTTTGTCCCTTTTCAGTTCAGTTCAGTTCACTAAGCATAATATTCTGTGGGTCCATCCATGTTGCTTCAAATAGCAGTATATCATTCTTTCAAGCTCATCCCTTGACTTCTGGGGAGGGGAGAGGGACTGGAAATTGAATCAATTGTCAATGGCCAATGATTTAATCAACCGTGCCTATGTGATGGGGCTTCCCTGGTGGCTCACATGGTAAAAAATCTGCCTGCAATGTGGGAGACCCAGGTTTGATCCCTGGGTCAGGAAGATCCCCTGGAGAAGGGAATGGCTACCCATTCCAGTATTCTTGCCTGGAGAATCCCATGGACAGAGAAGTCTGGCAGGCTACGGTCCATGGGGTTGCAAAGAGTCAGACACGACTGAGCAATTAAGCACACACACATGCTTATGTAAACAGTTGTGTGTGGTATGTATGCGTCTGTGATGTGTTTGTGTATGTGTGTATGCATATGTTGGGGTGAGAGCTAGTCTTGAGGAACTGAGCCCTTAACCTGTGGGGTTCTTGGTAGGTAAGTGTCAGAAATGATTTAAATTGCAATACACCCAGCTGGTGTCAGAGAAATTCTTGGTGATGAGGGCAAAACCCACACGTTGGAATTTGTCTCAGAATTAAGAAAATAATTTATACTGTTATTTCTTTGCTTCTCACTCATGTCTTATATGATCACTGCAGGTTATCTATCAGTGGCTCAGTTGCTCTCAAATGATCTTAACACTTTTTGTGATATAATATGTTTAAAGTAATATTCATTGTTTCTTTCTTATTAGAAAAAGCAATGCAATCTTATTGAAGAAAAATTGCAAAACACAGATCAGTAAAAAGAGTAAATAAAACACCTATCTACGGGTAATCAGACTTTATTTTCTTGGGCTCCAGAATCACTGCAGATGGTGACTGTAGTCATGAAATTAAAAGACGCTTCTTCTTGGAAGAAAAGCTATGACCAACCTAGACAGCATATTAAAAAGCAGAGACATTACTTTGCCAACAAAGGTCTATTTAGTCAATGTTATGGTTTTTCCAGTAGTCGTGTATGGATGTGAGAGTTGGACCATAAAGAAAGCTGAGCATCGAAGAATTAATGCTTTTGAACTGTGGTGTTGGAGAAGACTCTTCAGAGTCCCTTGGACTGCAAGGAGATCCAACCAGTCCATCCTAAAGGAGATCAGTCCTGGGTGTTCATTGGAAGGACTGATGCTGAAGCTGAAACTCCAATACTTTGGCCACCTGATGCGAAGACCTGACTCATTGGAAAAGACCCTGATGCTAGGAAAGATTGAAGGCAGGAGAAGAAAGGGACGACAGAGGATGAGATGGTTGGATGGCACCACTGACTCGATAGACATGAGTCTGAGTAAGCTCTGAGAGTTGGTGATGGACAGGGAAGCCTGGCATGCTGCAGTCCATGGGGTCACAAAGAGTCAGACATGACTGAGCGACTGAACTGAGGGGCAATCATTGTTAACAACTGTTAGTTATCAATTCAGCTCTCTTTTTATTATAAATATATACACATTTATTTACTACAAACAGACCATCCAGTATACAGTTTTAAGAATCTGATTTTTAAATTAACAGTCTACCACAAACTTGTCCCCATTGCAACAGATATTCATCCACAGTATAATTTTTGTTGTTCAGTCGCTAAGTCATGTCTGACTCTTTGAGACCCCAGGAACTGCAGCATGCCAGGCTTCCCTGTCATTCACTATCTTCCTGGAGTTTGCTCAAACTCATATCCATTGAGTCAGTGATGCCATCCAATCATCTCATCCTCTGACACCCTTTCTCTTGCCCTCAATCTTTCCCAGCATCAGGGTCTTTTCCAATTAGTCAGTTCTTCGCATCAGGTGGCCAAAGTATTGGAGCTTCAGCATCAGCATCAGTCCTTCCAATGAATAATCAGGGTACATTTCCTTTAGGAGTGACTGGTATAATTTTTAGAGGCTAAAAAATTCCATATTTACAAATATATATGCATAGTAATAAAATGCATTTCTGAACTATTGGCACAGACTTTGTAGTTTTAGGAAATATGTAAATGCCTTTATTTATTTTATCTCTTCTGTCTTGCACTTTAATGCAGTTATAAAGAAAGGATTTAGTCCATGTGGCCTAATCCCCCCACAGCTGCATTTTGGCTATTTGGATATACCCACAGCTGATCAAGGTTATGTGTGTTACTATTTTTGCCTATACTATAGTTCTCAGATGAATTGTGGAAAGGGACCTCAGTTTCTAGAGACACCTGTTAGTAGTTCACATGTATTTATTTATGCATTAATAGTCATCTTATTGTGTGACCAGACTATAAATGGTAGTTAGCAACTGAAACACAAAGTTCTTTATGGAAAATGGGAAAAATCCAAAATTTTTTCCAGGAAAGGAATTCGGCTTTTGAACTGAGATCTGTGGAGGGACACCAGCACTTTTCCAAAGGTGATGCTACCTAAGTATTTCCACATGCCACCCAAAGCCTATTTGTAATTATGTGTGTATTTCAAAGGCCCTCCGAGATCAAAAGGGATTGAGGACTGCATTCCCCTGGCGAACCTCGGTTTCCCAGGAAGGAAAGAATGTGTCGGTGAAATGAGCCATTTCTCTCTTGACTGTTTTCAGTGACCCCAGTGAGGCTCCTTCCCTTGTCAGTTACGCTTCCTTTTTCCTCACTGACTCAACACTACCCACAGAAATCATGGCAGACTCACGCTTCCTGTGAGTTCAGCTGAGTTCCCACGCTGTCCTTGGTGAGAAGGACTGCTTCAGTGGTGAAAGAACAAGTTCCCTGCAATCTGAAGCCCAAAGTAGAAATTAAAATTGTGAACAGGATATTTTGACATTAAATTAAATAAAAAATGGAAGAGTATGTCCTTATTTTTAAAAAATATGGGCAATTGATTCACTTGGATTATATTACTATTTCTAAATCATAAGCATCTCTAATCACATACCAGAATAAGTACAAACTGATAAACAAAATATTAAAGATCACTCACTTCAAGAAACAGAGCTAGTCTAATTCTAAAATCTATTTTAGTTTTTTTATTACATATAACTTTCCCAAATCATGCAGCCATTTCTAAATATATTTCTGTGAAATTAGAAAATAGATCTTGTGGTTCCCCCAAAGAGGGCTTTTGTTACCAATAAATGAACTACACACACACACACACACACACACACACACACACACACATGCATGCACTCTTCATCCAGTTTCCAATAATATTTTCAGAGCAGGTGTTAACATTGTTGCATGCAAACATCTGAGAAATTTTACAATTGAAAACAAAGTCAGGATTCATACAAAAAGTCCCAAAGAAATACTTAATTAATGCTCCAAAAAGTAATTGTTGATTGAAACCCTGTTCTTCAGTCAATGCATCTCCCAGAAACAAACAAAAAATATGTATTTGTCAACAGAAATATATTTCTATTTTCACTTAAAATGACCCATCTTACTCACATGTTTTCCCCTTTCTCTACACACACACACACACACCTATCACACCTATTCATGCACACACAATTAGACAACAAGTACCCCAAAATATTTCTTGAACAAATGATCTTTTCTTAGGAAATTCTACATGACCTGAGTAGAATTATTTCTTAAATCAAAACACTTAAGAGAGACAAGACGTTTAATGAAAATATACAAATTTTGACAGACGTTTAGATCTGGAAATGACTTAACAGATCATTTTATCCAACTCCTTCACTGTATAGCTGAAAAACTCCTGCCCAGGGAAGACAAGTTGAGCTATCCTAGGCTATACAGCCATCTGCTGGCAAAGCTGACACTGAGAGACTTCAGGCCTCCCAGGTCTCCCCACACCCTGTGCTAACCACTTTACACTTCTACTCTATCATCTTTCTGCTATATGTTTGGTGAAATCTACATGTGCAATAGCAATAATATATATATGTTTACAAAATATAAAATGGCCTTTACTGAAAATTATGCTACTCACGAGTCATTTCCTTAAAGAAACCGTCACTTACCTCTCAGACTTGGCCAGCAAGCCCGCATTCAGTCATTAGACTATTGTGCCACTCCTTCAAAGCACTCACCACAGATGTAATTTTACATTTGCTTGTGTGATCTCAAGACTGTAAACTCTATGAGAGCAGAAAATATATCTACTTTTGCTCACCTTTATATCCTAACCATCCAGCCCCAAATAGATCTTATTATATTATATTGCACAGAATTAATGCTTAATTATTTATCAAATGAATGGCGAACATTTCTGCTAATGATTGAACAAATTAATGCTGAGTTAACATATACACATGCAATTATATATCTGTATTTCTCTATCTCTTTCTATATATATATATATATATATATATGCATATATATATTCTTATTATATATAATAGGAGTGGGCTCATGCATTATGAGGTTCAAGAAATCCCTTGACCTGTTATCTGCAAGATGGAGAACCAGGAAAGTTGGTGGTATAATTGGTCCCAATCTGAAGATCTGAGAACCAGGAGCACCAGTGTCCAAAAGCAGGAGATGGTGGATTTCTCAGCTCAAACGAAAAAGAATATATACCCTTGCTCTGCCTTTTTAATGTATTCAGGCCCTCGACAGGTTGGATGGCGCCCCTCTCTGCTTCCACTGTCACATCTCCTCTAATTCTGACTCTCTAGCCTCCCTCTTTCCCTCATAAGAACTTTCGTGATTACATTGGGACCATCAAATAATCTCTCCATTTCAAGATATTTAACGTAGTCACATCTGCCAAGTCCCTTTTGCCTTGTAAGATAACATATTCACAGGTTCTAGGGTATGCCTAGCAAAATTTGTGGAATTATTTTAATAACAATGAGACCTGTTGTTGTGAGTTTAGCATGACAAAGCTAAAAGCTTCCAGTGGTGAAAGATAACAGGTCATCTAAAAACAGATTGATAATCTGTTGCTACGGGTTTCTCACAGCAATTCTAGAAAGGAAAGAAAAACTCTTATCAGTGCTTTCAAAGGTTTTAGGGGGGAGTCATTGTCAACCTGGAATTCTGTACCCAAACTGTCCATCAACAGGGAGAGCAAAATGTGAAACATTTTCTCAAAATTTACCTTCATTTTTTTTTTATTTTAAAGGAAATAACTTTTTGTTGAACTCCAACAAAATGAGGAGGTAAACCAATAGACAGGATGATATGAATCCAGGAAACATAAGTTCAACTTGGGAGAGCAGTGAAGGTAAGTCCTGAGAAAGTGGCTGTCTACTGGGGCTAGAGAATGATGTATGTGGATTGGAGGTGGGGGGAACTGCTCCAGAGAATGGGGGATTCGGTGGACTAAACAGTATGATAAAACACTGGTAAATCTTGAAATTGTGATAAAAGAACAGCAGGGTTCAAAGAGAAAAGCAGAAGCAGTTAGAGATGATAGAAGATTGATAGATGAAAGAATAGATAGATTACAAAGGGATTGACTTACTGGATTGAGGGGTTGGGTACACAATTCTCAAGTCCATAGGCCAGGCTGTCAGGAAGAAAACATCATGGCAGGCTTGAAACCATGGGCACAGGCTGAAGCTGTTGTGCACAGGTCCAGAGAGATGTCTTCTTTTTCTCTGAGAGAAACTTCACCCCATCCACTTTAATCCCCCTTACTTAGAACCAACTGCCTGGGGCCTTTAATTACCAAAATCTCTTCACAGCAACACCTTGATTAGAGTTTGAATATCAGAACTCCAGACTAGACAAGCTGACATATCAAAAACCTCATCCCACGTAGGCAAAAGAAAAGAGAAGAAAAGGAATCAGAAACTACAAGGAAAAAATTCCCATCATCAGAAGGTTATAGTCCACTACTGTGTAGCACAGGGAACTATATTCAATTTTCTGTATTAACTTATATGGGAAAACAATCTGAAAAAGAAGAGAGATATGTGTATGGATAACTGTTTTGCTTTGCTATACACCTGAAATTAACATATCATTGTAAACCAACTATACTCCAATACAAATTTTTAAAAACATAAAATTTTGATAATCAAAAAAAAGTACATCTAAGTAAAAAGCAAACTAAAATTAAATGTTATTTTGGTTACATGATAGAACACAGAGGAGGAGAATCCATTTGAACTTAACCATAGACACATTTTCCGTTGAGTGGCATATCTGTGATGTTGGAGCCATTGAGGAGGCTGGGCAATCTTACGACTAAGCTTGGGACTTGGCTCTAGGTGGATACTATTTACCTAGTAATGATAGTAAACACTGTTTACTGGCCTGGAACATGTAGAATCAACCTGTGGGCAAATCACAGGACGCTTGACTTTGTTTAAGGAACACAGCGTAAATGCTTCAACCTTGACATTGTACAAACAGAGGTTCAGGTTACAAGGCCGGGAGGAGAAGTTGAGGGCGAAGTGAAAGAGACAAGAATTGTGAAACTGCTGTACTGGGAGTGTAATGGGGAAGAACAAATCTGACTCCATACTGGATCCCTTTCTTTGACTTTAACCTTTGCATGCTATTGCTTTTTCTACAAGTTAATCACCAAAAACAGGGCTTCCCAGGTGGCTCAGTGGGCCTGCCAATGCAGGAGACGTGGGTTTGATCCCTGGGTTGGGAAGAGGCCCTAGAGAAGGAAATGGCAACCCACTCCAGTATTCTTGCCTGAGAAATCCCCTGGACAGAAGGAGCCTGGAGGGCTACAGTCCACGGGGTCGCAAAGAGTGGGACATGACTTAGCGACTAAGCATGCATGCAGTCCCTAAAGAGATGTTGCCTATAGCTTAGACAACATTAAGACATGACTTAGTGACTAACAACATCACCTTGTCTAATTTATCTCCTCACTTCCCTCTCTTTGCTCTAGAAAAGATACTAGCATCCAAACCTGGGCAAGATGATGCTTTGGACACTAGTCCACCATCTTCTTGGTCTGCTGGATTTCTGAATAATGTCATTATTCTTGCCTCCAACAACTTGTCTCTCAATTTATTGGCTTGTAGTGCAGAGAGAGCACAAACTTGGAATCCATTGACAGCAGGAGGCAGGAAGGGGATGTGGGAGCCATACAGATTAGCTAAATCTTCTATCACAGGAGGGAATCAATACACAAGGTCCAGAATTGATAAATCAAGACCTGGACATCAGTTCAGTTCAGTTCAGTTCAGTCTCTTAGTCATGTCCGACTCTTTGCGACCCCATGAATCACAGCATGCCAGGCCTCCCTGTCCATCACCAACTCCCAGAGTTTACTCAAACTCATACCCATCGAGTCAGTGATGCCATCCAGCCATCTCATCCTCTGTCATCCCCTTCTCCTCCTGCCCCCAATCCCTCCCAGCATCAGGGTCTTTTCCAATGAGTCAACTCTTCGCATGAGGTGGCCAAAGTATTGGAGTTTCAGCCTCAGCATCAGTCCTTCCAATGAACACCCAGGACTGATCTCCCTTAGGATGAACTGGTTGGATCTCCTTGCAGTCCAAGGAGTCTTCTCCAACACCACAGTTCAAAAGCATCAATTTTTTGGTGTTCAGCTTTCTTTATAGTCCAACTCTCACATCCATACATGACCACTGGAAAAACCATAGCCTTGACTAGACAGACCTTTGTTGGCAAAGTAATGTCTCTGCTTTTTAATATGCTATCCAGGTTGGTCATAACTTTCCTTTCAAGGAGTAAGCGTCTTTTAATTTCATGTCTGCAGTCACCATCTGCAGTGATTTTGGAGCCCCCCCCAAAATAAACTCTGACACTGTTTCCACTGTTTCCCCATCTATTTGCTATGAAGTGATGGGACCAGATGCCATGATCTTATTTTCTGAATGTTGAGCTTTAAGCCAACTTTTTCACTGTCCTTTTTCACTTTCATCAAGAGGCTTTTTAGTTCCTCTTCACTTTCTGCCATAAGGGTGGTGTCATCTGCATATCTGAGCTGATTGATATTTCTCCTGGCAATATTGATTCCAGCTTATGCTTCTTCCAGCCCAGCGTTTCTCATGACATACTCTACATATAAGTTAAATAAGCAGGGTGACAATATACAGCCTTGACGTACTCCTTTTCCTATTTGGAACCAGTCTGTTGTTCCATGTCCAGTTTTAACTGTTGCTTCCTGAGCTGCATATAGGTTTCTCAAGAGACAGGTCAGGTGGTCTGGTATTTCCATCTCTTTAAGAATTTTCCACAGTTTATTGTGATCCACACAGTCAAAGGCTTTGGCATAGTCAGTAAAGCAGAAATAGATGTTTTTCTTGAACTCTCTTGCTTTTTTGATGATCCAGCAGATGTTGGCAATTTGATCTCTGGTTCTTCAGCCATTTCTAACACCAGCTTGAACATCTGGAAGTTTACAGTTCATGTATTGCTGAAGCTTGGCTTGGAGAATTTTAAGCATTACTTTACTAGCGTGTGAGATGAGTGCAATTGTGCAGTAGTTTGAGCATTCTTTGGCATTGCCTTTCTTTGGGATTGGAATGAAAACTGACCTTTTCCAGTCCTGTGGGCACTGCTGAGTTTTCCAAATTTGCTGGCATATTGAGTGCATCACTTTCACAGCATCATATTTCAGGATTTGAAATAGCTCAACTGGAATTCCATCACCTCCACTAGCTTTGTTCATAGTGATGTGTTCTAAGGCCCACCTGACTTCACATTCCAGGATGTCTGGCTCTAGGTGAGTGATCACACCATCATGACTATCTGGGTCATGAAGATCTTTTTTGTACAGTTCTTCTGTGTATTCTTGCCACCTCTTCTTAATATCTTCTGCTTCTGTTAGGTTCATATCATTTCTGTCCTTTATTAAGCCCATCTTTGCATGAAATGTTCCCTTGGTATCTCTAATTTTCTTGAAGAGGTCTCTAGTCTTTCCCATTCTGTTGTTTTCCTCTATTTCTTTGCATTGATCACTGAGGAAGGCTTTCTTATCTCTCCTTGCTATTCTTTGGAACTCTGCATTCAGATGGGAACATCTTTCCTTTTCTCCTTTGCTTTTTGCTTCTCTTCTTTGCACAGCTATTTGTAAGGCCTCCTTAGACAGCCATTTTGCCTTTTTGCATTTCTTTTCCATGGGGATGGTCTTGATCCCTGTCTCCTGTACAATGTCATAAACCTCCGTCCATAGTTCATCAGGCACTCTGTCTATCAGATCGAGTCCCTTAAATCTGTTTCTCACTTCCACTGTATAACTGTAAGGGATTTGATTTCGGTCATACCTGAATGGCCTAGTGGTTTTCGCAACTTTCTTCAATTTAAGTCTGAATTGGCAATAAGGGGCTCTGGAAGCTTATTCCTCAGACCCTGGAGATGGCAACCAACAGGGACCAACAGAGGGCACAGTGGCTGCATCTGGGCAGGACGGTGAAGACAGAGGCGAGCAGAGCCCAGACAGCTGCTCTGCAGTAATGAGTCCTTCTGTGCTCTTTGACGGGTAATCAACCATGTGCTCATTATCTTTATGAAGAACTTAAATAATTGTATTTGTAAACAAAATCTCAAACCAAAGCAAATGGTCACACGAGGTTTGTAAGTGGTGAAAGGTAGGCACAAGAGAGAACTGTGGTGGTCACAGTATTTACAAGGGGAATCCAGGGTTTCCACCTAGTCTTCTGTTGCCTGTGTCCTCAATGAAGGCCCCTGAAGATTCACCTTTGGGGGCTCAATATTCAGTACGGTGGTGCACACACCCGGGCTGGAGACGGGGGAAGAACACCAGAGAAGAAGTCAAGTATAAAGTCGTAATAACTAAACGTGTGTGCGTGCTCAGCTGGCTGCTCTCTGCAACCCCATGGACTGTCGCCCACCAGGCTCCTCTGTCCATGGGATTCCTCCGGCAGGAATACTGGAGTGGGTTGCCATTTCCTTCCTCAGAGGATCTTCCCGACACAGGGATCGAACCCAAGTCTCCTGAATCTCCTGCATTGGCAGGTGGATTCTTTACCACTGAGACACCTGGGAAGTCCAATACCATAACGAGCAAAGTCGCTTCAGTTGTGTCTCTTTGCAACCCCATGGACATCCTGTCAAGCTCCTCTGTCCATGGGATTCTCCAGGCAAGAATACTGGAGTGGGTTGCCATGCCCTCCTCCAGGGGATCTTCCCAACCCAGGGATTGAACCCAAGTCTCTTACGTTTTCTGCATTGGCAGGCAGGTTCTTTATCATTAACACCACCTAGCATCTGACCCCTAATCACTATCAGAGGGCATTTCTCCAATCGCCAGTCCTCGTCAGGTCATCTGCCTGTTGGCTGCTCACACTTACGGTCAGCCCAGAGCAAACAACTACTTGACTACTGTGGGATGGAACCTGGGGAGGGGGGGACCATTTTGCCAGTGACCCCAATTCTATCAGAGTGTCACCCCACACTGCAGTTGATTAAGGCTGTCCTTGGAACCATCCCAAGGAACCATCTCCTTGGAGCCATCTCTTTGCAATTTCCTGGCAGCCCTGTTCCAAGGCTAGATGAAATCTTGACTTTTACCAGAAGCCACTCTCAGTAAACATTTGCTAGGTGGATGCCCGCATACATGAATGAATGAGGAAGCAGCTTGCACGTGGGGTTTGCAAACAAGCAGGGCAGCACGTGGGCACCTGAGGGTGTCTCTGTGAGGGTGGGGGGTGCCTGGTGAGCACGCGAGGCAGGTATTGCGGGGTATGGGGAGTGGAGGGCAGACTACAGTCTTCTCCTTCTCCTCTTCTTGCTTCAGCTCTGGACTCTGCTCCTGTTTGTCTCCTGCCTTGTCTCCTGTCTTTGCCCCTGGTCGAGGTTTCTGGGGGCCCCTCCTGCTCTACTCCGTTCTGTTCTGCATTTGCAATGTACCCCCAGCTGTTCCTCCTACAGAAGTGATGCTAATGCTTCATTTCTCCATATTTACATAAGGTTCTTATCATTTCCTTTCCGGCCTTTCTTCTTCCACACCATCTAGTCATTTTTCGGAATCTCACAGAGAGGACAGGTGTTTCAGAATGATAGTGACATACTTCACAGAGCTCTCCTGCAACCAGGAGCTTTCTTTCCCCTCCCCTCTCTCACACCCCTGATTGATTTGAGCCCTCTAAGTGAGACTTTTTCAGCAATAATTCTAAGATCTCAGGAGAATCACCGCAGGCGCAGGCAGTTATGCAACCTGGGAAGAAACGCCTGTTCTTCAGCGTTATTTAAAAGCCAAGGGAAAGGGGGTTGGGGAGGGATGGAGTGGGAGGTTGGGGTTAGCAGATATAAGTTATTATCTACAGCTTGGATAAACAATAAGGTCCTTCTGTATAGCACAGGGAACTATATTCAATATCCTACTATAGACCATAATGGAAAAGAAATTTTAAAAAGAATGTATAATATATGTGTATGTATAAATTCCCAGGCGGCTCAGTGGGTAAAGAATCTGCCTGCAATGGAGGAGACACAGGAGATGCGGGTTCGAGCCCTGGGTTGGGAAGAGGAAGGCATAGCAACCCACTCCAGTATTCTTGCCTAGAGCATCCCATGGACAGAGGAGCCTGGTGGGCTACAGTCCCAAAGAATCAGACAGGACTGCAGCAACGGAGCGCACACACACATCTGCACAACTGAATCACTGTAAATTAACTGTACTCCAACTTTTAAGAAAGCGAAGAAAATAGGCATGTGAAAATAGACTGTTTTGTTGCTTTTGACAGCAATTACACCAAGCTAGTAATTCTAAAGAGGGTCCCATTCCACAAGGAATGGAAACACAGAACTCTTTTTACTGTCCCCAATCAAAGAGCAGTGATGTTCCTCTTTCTAAAAGCATAAAAATGGAGTCAAAATAAGAATTTTCCAGGGAACTTCTGATGGTCATTTCCAACAGAGAAAACAAAGTAATAAAATTCATAGTCCCTTTAAAAGAGTTAAATAACTTGGTTCATGTACAAATAAAGCAAGTCATTTCGATTTTAGAAACCAAGAGCCTATGCAACTGCAGTTTTAAAGCTCAAACACAGCTCAGTAACTTTATTACAAAATTTGCATTCTGACCTGTAAGACAAATTTAAATGAAATTTCACAGTGTCTCCAAAACGCACGCAGGAAAAAAAAATGGAGTACTCAATAGCACTTAATTGTAGTACAGTTATGTAGTCTTGGTGTAAAACAGGGACCAATGTAACAGACATTTACCCCCAGTTTTAAAGTGGTACCTCTTCATATTATATTTAATTTAGGACAAGTGGGATCTTGACATCAGTTTAAGAATTTAAGTTCAAGAAACCTTGCTAGGAAAACTGTCAGAGCATCAGCCCTCTGATAGGATGGCAACATGGTTAAGGGGTGAGAAGATCCCTGGAGACTGGGTTCTAGATGTAGCTAAGACATCAAGGTGCTGCTGGGCCTTGGGCAAGCCACTCGGCTGCTTGGTCCTCAGTTTATTTCATAAAGGGACAGGGGTTCATAGCAGGCTGGATCTTAACCCCTTACTGGTCACGTATGGTTTTGAGAATGTCGTGAAATCTACAAGTCCACCTGAGCTTCCTTGGTGGCTCAGTAGTAAGGAATTTGCCTGCCAATGAGGGAGATGTGTTTGACTCCTGGGTCTGGAAGAGGAGAAGGAAATGGCAGTATTCTTGCCTGGGAAATCCTATGGACAGAAGAGCCTGTCAGGCTACAGTCCATGGGGTCACAAAGAGTCAGACATGACTCTTTCTCTCCTCACACACACACACACACACACACACCCATTTTCCAGGAGTTACCTAACCTCATGTTCATCCATTATGATGTTGTTTTCTGCCGGGAGCTGGCACACGAGATCCCACCCATGACAAGGTCATGAGGGGGAAAACCTGACAGGCAAGGCAGATCAGGTTTTCAGGGGTTTCGAAAAGGCCAGCTCATGAGATCCCACCCATGACAAGGTCATGAGAAGAAAGCCTGACAGGCAAGGCAGATCAGGTTTTCAGGGATTTTGAAAAGCCGCCCCCGGCGCTCACCTTAAAGATGATATCTGTCTTTCTGATGCCTGCCTCAATAGACTACTCCCTAATTTCTGTGACACAGGCAGAAGGCCTTCCCCGATCTCTTCCCAAATAAGAATCAATTTAGAACTTTAATCAATAAGTTTCCCAGGTGGTGGTATTTTATGAGATTATCCAGGGTGAAAGGAATGTTTTAATTTAAACTCCTTTGCTGGTAGTTTGTTAGCCAAATGCATTTATGCCTTGGTACTAATATGCATGATTGCTTATAATATCCTAATCATAAAATAGCATAAAGAACCTGATTATATAAAAGCCCTAATAGACATAGAGCCTTTTTGGGGGGTGAAGGAGTCCTATTAGAAAACATAAGAAAAATTATTCTAAAGGTGGTTATTGGGTTAACATTTGCTTGCTGTGTTTTTACTCTTGATGTGCTAAGGTTGTGTTATGGAAACTATTGTTAATATAGTTAAAGATCTAAAAAAATAAGAGCTTAGCCCTAGTGTGGTAACAATGAGATGGTTGTTAATTGTCAGCCAGGAGTGCTAGGCAGAGGCTGCCTCACCAAAGTCGCAGAGTCAGTGTGGGATAAACTTGTTAGATAAACTCAACTGACAACTTCTGCAGAAGGATTAATTTTTGTGCTAACAAGGTTATACTTCTCCTCTGTACTGTTGCCTTATGAGACTGCTACCTTTCAGTTAAGGTCACCATAGAAACAGAAAATAGGTTTACATTCACCTGACTTGCATAAAATGTTAATAGGCCCCAAGGCCAGAAGATAATGTACAAGACCCTCATAAACAAAGAAGTATACAGAAAACACCCTGGTTTCGTGAAGAACAAGCTGATGTAATGTTAAACTATCTTCCCCTTAGAAATGTACTAACTTAGCGTATAAAAGCTATGGTAAAAAATAAAGCATGGCCAGACTCTGCCAGACTCTGCCAGACCCTGCAAACACCCCCGTCTTGTCATTCTTTCTCTCTCTCTCTCTCTCTCTCTCCCTCGCAGACTTGGCCCCATCCAGGCTGGTCTCACGTGTCTTCTCTTTCTCGCCGACGCCGTTCATCCTGAGGGTACCCCCTGGATCCTGCCGAGGCTGGACCCCGGCAGTTTTCCACCCCAGTTTGAACAGGATCTCACATATATGAGCTTTTATGTCCTCCACACGTGCCCACAAATATAATTTAACTAAGAAACACTGGGCTGTCCAGGTGGTGCTAGTGGTAAAGAACCCACTTGCCAATGCAGGGAGACATAAGAGACACAGGTTCAATCCCTGTGTCAGGAAGATCGCCTGGAGAAGGGCATGGCAACCCACTCCAGTAATCTTGCCTGGAGAATCCCATGGACAGAGGAGCCTGGGCGGGGGGGCGTGGCTACAGTCCATGGGATTGCAAAGAGTTGGACACAACTGAAGCAATTGATCACAAGAAATACCACACCTAATTGGAAAACAAAAGCTTGCAAAATACTGTGAACATCACTTTCAGTTAGCACTGATGTGCAGTCTTGAAACAGTGATTCTGGGTACCACCTCTGCCACAATATGGGTTCAAGTGTCTTAACATTTTATTTCATAATGCAAAAATTTATAGTTTTAGACATGATCAAATGATGAATGCTCTTTATATTTCACAGTGGTTCTCAAACCTGAGACCTGATGCCTCCTTAAAAAATATACTTTGTAGTGGTCCTCCAGCTCAGTTCAGTTCAGCTGCTCAGTCGTGTCCGACTTTTTGCAACCCCGTGAACCTGCCCTAAAATGAAGTTCCCAGATAATATGGCTCCTTTTTCACCTTAACTTTTTTTTTGAATTTAAAAACATATTGAGAAGACAAATCTATCCAGTCCTCCAAGGAAACAAAAGTGATAGTAAAACTGAAATTCCAGCCCCAAGTTTGTGGTTGGTCCATAGATTAATGGACCTCATCTGCAATTTTTCTCCTGAGAAGAGTAAGGCCCCTCCTACAGGTCCCATGTCAGTTACTGTTTATTTTGTTATAAGGTTGTTATGACCACCATACTCCACACACTGGCAAACGAATTGTGCCTTACATCTAAGGGCCCTCATCTCGTCCCTCAAAGGGTGAACCTAGTTAGTCCAAAAGTCTTACTCTTAAGCCTAGACTGGTATCATCAACCAATCTAATTTGTGCTAAAGGAATAATTTTAAAAGGCAATTTATAATAAAGCATTTTGTATTTCAACATGTAAATGCTCAGGCACAGCTCTATTGGAAGATAAGAAGTAAATGAATGTTTGCCCATCTAAGTAGGATCAGTGTACACGTGAAGGAAATTTGCCACAGTGACTCAGACACAGCCAGTGGCTTCCCCCGGAGACGGGTGATTTCTGAAATGGTTAACATCTTTTGATAAAGTTTAGAGCCAAACAAAGCACATCCTTTCTACTTTGTGTTTAATGTATAATAGTGAGTCAGGGACTTCCTTCATGGTGTGATGGATAAGAATCCGTCTGCCAATGCAGGGGACATGGGGTTCAATTCCTGGTTCCAGAAGATTCCACATGCCTCAGAGCAACTTCTGAAGTTGTACCACAACTTCTGAGCCTGAGGGCTGCAGCCACTGAAAGCCACATGCCTAGAGCCTGTGCTCCGCAACAAGAGAAACCACCACAGTGAGAAGCTCATGCACCGCAACGAAAATTAGCCTCTGCTAGCCGCAACTAGAGAAAGTCCACAAGCAGCGACAAAGACCCATTGCAACCAAAAATAAATAAATAAATAAAAATCATATTTAGTCCACATCCAGGCTTGGATACAGATCAGCAGGCAGAATAAAGAGAGTCCCACAATTATGGGACATCTGGTATACTTTAGGGATTCCCTGGTGGCTCAGAGGGTTATGAGTCTGCCTGCAATGTGGGAGACCTGAGTTCAGTCCCTGGGATGGGAAGACCCCCTGGAGCAGAAAATGGCAACCCACTCCAGTCTTCTTGCCTGGAAAATCCCGTCCATGGGATTACTTTACCCTGCTCATTAAATGTCAGGAGCTGCCCGCCTCCTAATCAGTATGACAATCAAAAATGCTCCTATTCAATTCCAGTCACCCCCCAGAGACAAGAACCACTGAGGCAAGTGGGAGGAGTTTGAATTTGATTCTTTGTGCCCAGGGGGAGCTCACTGGAAGCACGAGGAAGAGAAAAAAACTATTAGCATTTTTAAAAGCTTGTTCTGGACACCATGTGGGGAATCAACTGTAGCAGGGGTGAGAAGGGAGGCGGGGAGACCAGTCAGGAAGGGATGGCTGTATTCTAGGCAAGAGATGATAGTGCCCGAGCCGAGGATGGAAGGAACAAAGGTGGCAAGAAATGGATAGCTTGAGGATGTGTTTTGAGAGGAGAGGTAACAGTATCTACTCATTGAGCTGCTGTGGAATGAGAAAAAGGTTTTGGCTTTAGACAGCAGGAAATTAGTGATGCTATTTACAAAGGAGAAGAAGAGAAGGGGTGCTGGAGGAAGGCAGGGCGGCCAGGACAGAGCCTTGGGGTCCTCCAACACCGCTAAACGAGGCACTCTACTAATTATTCCATTAGCAGAAACACTGACGTTTTCCATTAATTTAAATGGGAATATTTAATGATTGCTGACACCACTTTGGGCTCATGAACAAAAATTTTGGAAGCTAATTATACTCATTTATCAAAGCACGAGGATGTATTTTATCACGCATTTCAAATTATTTTCCAATGAGTAAAGCCTGATTATCAAAACAATCTTATGATAGAAAAATAGTCATTAATGCTTGGATTAAGGGCAGGCTATATAAGAGAGAACTTGGGCTTGTGTCCTTATGAAAAACTACAGTTGAAGTACATTAATCAATATTTACAGGTCACCTGCAGAATAGGTCCTGAGATTTTTCATTTTAAAAATCACCTGTATCTTTCCTAATGGAATTTGATAGACTGCCTTTTCTAAATTTTAACAATCTTTCTTTCTTGTAGCTTTATTGAGATGTGTATACAACTTCCATTGATTAGCAGTAAAACATTCGCCTGCCAGTGCAGGAGACACGAGTTCAATCTCTAGGTCGGGAAGATCTCCTGGAGGAGGAAATGGCAACCATTCCAGTATTCTTACCTGGAGAATCCCATGGACAGAGAAGCCTGATGGACTATAGTCCATGGGGCTGCAAAGAGTCAGATATGACTATGCATGCACGCATATACAACTTCCTTACCCCATACCATACAATTTTAATAGTTTCGAATTTGAAGGCAGTTATGGTGAATTGTCAAATAAACATATAAGTTAAAAGGTGCTGTATGCACAGGGAGCCTAGCCCTGTATGCTGGGATGACCTAGATGGGTGGGCTGGGAGGCGGGTGGTGGGAAGGGGGCCCGAGGGGAAGGGGATCTATGTGTACATATAGTACATACAGCTGATTCACTTTGTGGTACAGCAAAAACTAACACCATTTCATAATGCAATTATACCTCAATTAAAAAAGATTACCCCTCTGGTTTAAGTAAACATAATCATGGCAACTACTGTTTATTGGGCATCAACTCAGGTGACAGGCATGGCAAGCAGCATGTTACAGAATTGTTCCTGATCTTTACAACATTTCTGAGGAGTGTTTTCCACTTTACAGAGAAAATATGGCCTCTGAGGATCTGGAGAACTTTATAGAGGCCACCGTGAGGGGAGCTCAGAGGCAGGATGGGGACGCAATCTCTGACTCAAAGCCTTTCCCTCTCCCTTACTTCATCCCAGTCCCAGTCTCCCAAAAGCCAGAAGCTAGATCCTGGAATATATGTAGAAACCATCCACCCATTTTAAAGATAGATCAATGTCACAACCCATTAGGATTGGCTTCTCAATGGCTCAAATTTTAAAGTGTTTTATTGTCCTACGGCTTTGAACTCCAGAAACATTTCTTAATGGTGTTACCTTTAATGCCTTATACTTAAGTAGAATTACGTGTCCTATAAAGGTTAAATTGGTTTATCTTGTCACCTTCCTCTCCAAAGGACCTATGCTCATCAACGTTTCTAAATATATTTAGGCAAGTGGCAGGGTGGAGTAGGAAAATTGGTAGGGCCCTGAGTTAATGGGTTTTATAAGATACAAATGAGCTATTAATATCTGATGACTGGTAAGGGGAGAATCTGCTGTGTACTTAGGCAGACACCCAGGGCAGAGTGGCCGCCAATTTACCCAGTTAGGAATCATATCTTCCAGAAGTAGGGAACAGCGGGTGTCCATGTCCTGACCGGTGGAGACAGAATTACACCACCAAAATAAAGCCTTGCCTACAAAGGGATAAACAAGAATGTGGAATGTGGCACTGTGCAGAAGAACAATGGCTGAGGTTGTGGCAAAGGGGTACCCTGGGTGAGAATTCCCAGTGGGGTGTTCTTTCAGCAGAGGAAGTAGAATCTGGGGGAGAGGGAGCACAGAAGAGTGGCTTGAACACTTTGGGGTTAGCAGCACCCTAAGACTGGTGGTGCAACTTACAGGTCTGAGATCCAGGGTGGTAAACATCCATGTCAAATAGCCCAGGAGGGAGCTAGGATTAAAGAAAGGATTGTAGAACTGGAAATCACCAGGGTAAGAGATGTCCTAACAAAGAGCTAGTCTCTAAATTAGGGGTAATGTAGGAAGCAATATAAATGAAAATCAATATTTTCATTTCATTTCACTATTTTCATTTCACCAGTGACTTCCCTGGCGGGTCAGTGATTAAGACTCCAGGCTTCCACCACAAGGGGCGCAGGTTTGATCCCTGGTCAGGGAAATAAGACCCCACATGCCATGAAGCATAGCCAACGGAAAATCAGTATTTATAAGCACCTTGAAGGCAAAATTCTTTAGTAAATA
Organism: Cervus canadensis; assembly: GCF_019320065.1. Taxonomy (NCBI): domain Eukaryota; kingdom Metazoa; phylum Chordata; class Mammalia; order Artiodactyla; family Cervidae; genus Cervus; species Cervus canadensis. The sequence continues at coordinate 71,545,879 of NC_057386.1, forward strand.
GGATAAAACTTGCAGTATAGTCACCTTGAGATTCTTTAGTCAAGAATCCATAGATGGATGTCACTTATATGTGGAATCTAAAAAATATAACAAACGAGTGAATAAAACAAAAAAGAAGCAGATTCACAGATATGAAGAACAAACTAGCTATTACCAGTGAGGAGAGAGAAGCAGGGGCAGCACAGGGGTGGAGGAAAAGGGGGTTGTTACGGGATTATATGAAATCATAGGGCTTTCTCCATGGCTCGGTGGTAAAGAATCTGCCCACAGTGCAGGAGATGCCGGTTCGATCCCTGGGTTGGGAAGATCCCCTGGAGGAGGAAATGGCAACCCACTCCAGTATCTTGCCTGGGAAATACCATGGACAGAGGAACCTGGCAGGATACAGTCCATGGCGTCACAAAGAATCGGCCACGACTGAGCGACTGAGCACATATGAAATCATGGGTGTGAAACTTTGGAAAGTTGTAAAGCATTATAGAATTCAAAGAATCATTCAATTAAAAGAGGGAAAAATGCAGAAAAACAAAATAAAAAAGAATCAACAGATGGGACTCTTGTTGGAAGCATCAGAAGAAAAGGACAGGATTTGTTTTATTAACATTAGTTATGGCACACACTGGGCACTGCGTTTTTTTCCTTCATTTTTTTCTTTGCCAGAACTCACTGCATATTTATTTCTGTGTGCTTAGTCGCTCAGTTGTGTCCAACTCTTTGTGACTCCATGGACTGTAGCTCGCCAGGCTCCTTTCTCTATGGGGATTCTCCAGGCAAGAGTACTGGAGTGAGTTGCCATTTCCTTTCTAGAATGTTCTTTACTAGAACATTGTTTTCTAGAAAGTTGCCATTTCTTTACTAGAATGTTTATTATTTTGTGGGGATTTGAAAAATTCTGAGTTTTAAATCATCTCCCATCTCCCAGAGATACTTAGAACCCTACCACCCCCTTTATTGAGAGGCCTGCATTTATGACGCTGGCTTGGTGAGCATCCCCAGGGCCACCAAGCCACTACCAGATGTTCATAGTGTGCCTGTGAATCAGAGTGCATCACACAACCTACAAGAACATGGAAGCCATCTTCCTCTTTTACAGATAATGAGACTAAAGCTTGGACGTTCATTCATCTGCCTGAAACATAGCTCAAGAGTGACGGAGCTGGCATTGAAAACTGGCCCCTAAAACTCAGGTGCCCTGATTCAACGGCCACATCCACACGGGATGGAAATAAGATGGAAGTGACTCCACCTGACCCAAGATCAAGGGAAAGAAGAACGTTTTCTCTCTCAGGTTTTCAAAGGGGATCTGGTCCTAAAGGGTAACAGCAGCTCAATTTCAATTTTTTTTCCTTCTTTTTAACACTTACTCCATGTTAAGGGCTAAAAAGACGTGTGTTACTCTGATTAACTGGTTTGCTGACCGAGGTGGAGAATTTATACATTGTCAGCTTTTCATAAAGTCAGTCCCAAGCTTTTAAATATAATACGGCCCTGCCTCTTAAATACCATGCTAGATTTCAGCTGGCGTGGATTACGGCCTTTCAGTTGCCAGCACTGGGCTTCAGATCTGCTGAAAGGTTTCCAGTTTCAGCGCTTGGAAACTGCAGCCCCGAGGAGTCCTAGAGGCATCCTCTTTGGGGACCACTGCCTTGAAACCTCTTAAGAATGATAAAAATATAACACTTATATAATCTTTGGACTCAATATAAATAAGCTTTTCAGTAAACTGCCTACAGTTTTTACAATCCCAATTCTCCCAGAAAAAAAAAAAAGTATATGTATTGAAGAATCAACTAATATTGAGGCTAACAGCTCATCTTTTAGGTTGGGTGAAACAGTAATGAAACCTAAATCTAGTACAATAATTTGCGAGGGATTGGGCAAATTGATCTTCTTTAATAAATTTTGCTAGTGTTAGAAAACACTGCAGATCAAATGCAGGCAATACATGAAACATATTCTTTTAAGAAATACCTATGGTTGTAAGTGATTCAGCTGATATTGTACCAGTCCAGAATTTACTTGAAGGTTCCACACCCATGCTCCCTAGAAATGGCAGTGGGCAAGCAGCTTTTCTACCTTCAGTTCAGTTCAGTCACTCAGTCATGTCTGACTCTTTGCGACCCCTTGGACTGCAGCACGCCAGGCCTCCCTGTCCACTGCCAACTCAAACTCATGTCCATTGAGTCGGTGATGCCATCCAACCATCTCATCCTCTGTCATCCTTTCTACCATAGTCCTCCTTCAGCTGTTGGAAATGTGGGAAGGTGACCACGCTCATTTTCCCTAATCCCGCCCCCAATTCCAGAGCCTTTATGGAACCATGAAGATCGGATCTACTTCCAGTTCACATCCCCTGCCTTAGCCTTGCCACTGATGCGCTCCCCGGGGCTCAACTTACTGCTGATTGAATCCTCTCTTCAGAGCATCTGTTTCAACCTTTCCACGCCTCCTCAGTCCAGCCTTCGGGGCCGACCTCAGTGGGGGCAGACATCATCTCGCAGGCACCTAATAGCTCTCTGTTCTAACACGGCCTTCCTCACTTCCTCCTGTCCCCACTCAACATATTCACTTCTCCTTCTTTGTCTCCTACTCACCACTCAGCTTTTCTAGAATCAGAACTCTGTGCTTCCACTTTTTCAGTCCAGACTCTCTAACTCTTCTCTATTGGCTTTATGAACCCTCCCCACCAAAACTTCTAAGGTCACCAGGGACTTTCTGAGAAACAACAGTAAACCTTCAAGTTCTCACCCTTTCTCTATCTGTTCTCTTCGTGCTGTTCATTAAACCCCCCTTGTTGGCAGTCACTGTTTGGCTTCAGTGATTCTTTCATACTGTTAGTTCCTTTCTCATCCTCGTGTGTAGGTATGTGTTCAATCGCTCAGTTGTGTCTGACTCTTTGGGACTCTGTGGACTGCAGTCTGCCAGGCTCTTCTGCCCATGGGATTTTCCAGGCAAGAATTCTGGAGCCGGTAGCCACTTGCTCCTCCAGGGGATCTTCCCAACCCAGGGATGGAACCAGTGTCTCTCACGTCTCCTGCATTCTTTACCACCGAACCACCAGAGAAGCACTTCGGGTGTGTGCTTCACTGTAAATTCTCTCCTGGACCTTGGGTGGTTGAACCGCTTGTAGGTTGAGATCTCTAAGAGCTAAAATCCTAGGGGCAAAACATCTCACTTTTTCAGTGTAACGTAAACAAGATCTTTAATGACTGGTTCCCTTTCTGCTTTCTTTTCTTCACCATTGCAAATTGCCCTACAGTCCAGCTACACTGCATCTTCTGCCCCCAGACGTGACTAGTTCTTCTCCATCTGCCCCTTCTGCCAGTATACATCCTCCCCCACGCCCATCCCGGGCCAGTATCATCCCTAGTGAGCATCCTGCAACTGAGCCCAGAGGCACCAAGTCCTGGGTTGGGAAGATCCCCTGGAGGAGCAAATGGCTACCCGCTCCAGAATTCCTGTCCTTCACCATCTCTCAGAGCTTGCTCAAACTCATGTCCACTGAGTCGGTGATGCCATCCAACCATCTCCTTCTCTGTTGGCCCCTTCTCCTCCTGCCTTCAATCTTTCCCAGCATCAGGGTCTTTTCCAATGAATCAGTTCTTTGCATCAGGTGACCAAAGTATTGAAGCTTCAGCTTCAGCATCAGTCCTTCCAGTGAATATTCAGGACTGATTACCTTTGGGATTGACTGGTTTGATCTCCTTGCAGTACAAGGGATTCTCAAGAGTCTTCTCCAAAACTACAGTTCAAAAGCATCAATTCTTTGGCACTCAGCCTTCTTTATGGTCCAACTCTCACATCCATTCATGACTACTAGAAAAAAACCATAGCTTTGACTAGACAGACCCCTGTCGGCAAAGCAATGTCTCTGCTTTTTAATATGCTGTCTAGGTTGGTCATAGCTTTTCTTCCAAGGAGTAAGCCTCTGTAGTGATGACCAGTGATGACCAGTGATGCAGTCACCATGGCTGCAGTGATTTTGGAGCCCAAGAAAATAAAGTCTCTCAATGTTTCCATTGTTTCCCCCATCTATTTGCCATGAAGTGATGGAACTGAATGCCATGATCTCAGTTTTTTGAATCTTGAGTTTTAAGCCAGGTTTTTCACTCTCCTCTTTCATCAAGAGGCTCTTTAGTTCCTCTTCACTTTCTGCCATAAGGGTGGTGTCATCTGCATATCTGAGGTTATTGATATTTCTCCCGGCAATCTTGATTCCAGCTTGTGCTTTATCCAGCCCAGCATTTCATATGATGTACTCTACATTGAAATTAAATAAGCATGGTGACAATATACAGCCTTGACGTACTCCTTTCCCAATCTGGAGCCAGTCCAAAATTGAGGGCGGGGCTAAGGATATATTCACTTGTAACACCCAGTACAATGGCTGGTGTCAGTAACTGCTTAATAAATACCAATTATCGTCTCTGAAAAGACCAACCTTCAGACCTGAGTTTCTCATCACCTGCTGCATATCTCTCTGCCAAGTTATCATAATCGCCTAGGTCAAGGATAAACTTAATTTACTTATCAAGGGTTAGTACAGGTGACTTTCACTTTCTTCTTTTTGTTGGACTTTTAAAATCTTGAGTAAGTAAGAATTTACCTGATAGCTCAGCTGGTAAAGAATCTGCCTGCAATGCAGAAGACCTAGGTTTGATCCCTGGGTTGGGAAGGTCCCCTGGAGAAGGAAAAGGCTACTCACTCCAGTATTTTTAGCCTGGAGTCCATGGGGTTGCAAAGAGTTGGACATGACTGAGCAACTTTCACTTTCAAAATTATTTATAAAAATGGTCTGGCTTTAAACAGTCAATTGCTTAAATCACATTCGTCAGCAGGTAACAAAAATCAAAGTACATGAAGCAGAAGAGGGGATTCTTCACAGATTCTGGCGTGTCCCCAGAGAGCCAAGAACAGGACTGTGGCAGCACTTGGGACATCCTAGGCCTGGAAACCCAGATTCCCTGAGAACTCTGTCTCTCTCATTTTTCATCTCCAGCCCAGATAGTACAAGAGATGGCAGCAGGCAACTTCTCTAAGATTTACCGTAGCTTCAGCCAGGCACTTTCCTACTTCCAGTCCCTGAACAGGCCCCTGCCTGGACCATGTGATAGTAGCCAGAAGGAATATCACGTTATACTGTACGGAAAACCCCACAATAAGCCTGTGGGTTGGAGGCGGGTCTTTAGAAATTGGTGGACAGATGCTGGTGTGTTTCAAATACCAGGTAGCTATCATACAGACTTTGACTGTTCTCTTGCCTCAGTTTCAAAATGCTTCCAGCTTTCCGGGTTCAACCTTAAACACAACTTTTTCTGTAAAACCTTCATTGATCTCCACTCAGCCAAGTCTGAACTCTTTTTTAAAAATTTTCTTTGTGCTTCTCTGTGCTTTTCATTTTGCCTTATTTTATAGTAAGTTTACATGTCTGCAAAATGACAAGAGTAAGAATATAATAAAACTAACTCTAGATATTAAAATCAGATCAGAATGAAACTAATTCTAGAATTTTAAAATCAGTCCTGTGCTACCTAGCTAGGACTGATGAAGCTGAAGTTCCAATACTTTGATCACTTGATGCAAAGAATCAATTCATTGGAAAAGATCCTGACGTTGGAAAAGATTGAGGGCAGGAGGAGAAGGGGGTGAGAGAGGATAAGATGATTGTATGGCATCATCGACTTCATGAGTTTGAGCAAACTCCAGGAGATAGTGAAGGATAGGGAAGCCTGGCATGCTGCATTGCATGGGGGCACAGAGTCAGACACAACTTAGCAATTGAACAACGATACCTAGCTAGGTGACTTTGGACAAGTTATTTCACATCTAAACTAGTTTCTTCATTTAACAAAAAGAGTCAAAGACACAGTAACTCACATGTTCTTGCGAGGATGGAAGACATTGTGTGGGAACTCTAGGCACAGAGCCTGGCTCAGTAGATACTCATGAATTGCTAGTTTTTTCTCTTCCCATTTTTCCCATGCTGGGCTCAAAAGTCCTTAAATTCAGAATTTTCCATTGTGCTTATTAAATGCCTTAATGGTAAGTAGGTCTTCATCAAATGTTTGTTGAATTGAATTCCTTTCAGATTGTCTTCTGAGCCAGATTTAACCAGTAGTACTAATACTCATGAGAGGTTGACTAAATCGCCACAATAACCCGTGAGATAGACTTTATTATCTCTATTTTTACAGCTGAGAAAACAAGTGCAGTGAAGTTCGGAATTCGCTGGAAGTCCAGTCTGTGAAGTAGCAGGGTGAGGCGGTGGCTCCAGGGTCCTCCACCTCTAATCAGCCCAGCTAGTGGTTTCTTAGGGGTGGAAAACACAGCTACCATGTAACACTTCACATTAGTTGCTTTTTGTTTGAACTAGTTTACATTTTTCCTAGTAAACCAAACAAATGGTTGCTTGGCTTTTTTATTCCTTTAATGAAAAACTTCCAGGAGACTTAAAAGCCTCCTGTGGCTGATGACATAGGATTTCGCAGCTGGCACTAGTGGTAAAGATACATGGGTTCGATCCCTGGGTCAGGAGGATCCCTTGGAGGAAGAAATAGCAACCCACTCCAGGATTCTTGCCTGGAGAATCCCAGGGACAAAGAGAAGCCTGGTGGGCTACAGTCCCTAGGGTCACAAAGAATTGGACACTACTGAAATGACTTAGCACACACATGGCTGATGAAAATGGTCCCAGGATTTTTCCAAAACTACCAATAATCGCCGTTGAGCATGAAGGGCTGCTAGAGGCTCCATACTGCCAATTCCTAGGGCCCTGGAACATCTGGGAGTTCCACCTGGTAGACTTCCAAGCTGGCTGACTGCGTAGCAACACCACTTGCACAACTGTCCCAATAGGCAGCCCCAGGAACATGGGAAAAGTGAAAAATAGCTGTCCACTAAGAACAAGGTGAGAAATCCTGACCTGAGCTCTTTATTCTTAGATAATTTCCAGTTATACTTCATTGCTGAAGCCTGATAACTTTGTTAATTTTTCATTTTTTAATTATGTACTTGGCTTTGTTAGGTCTTAGTTGGATCATGCAGGATCTTTCCTTGCAGCATATAGAATCTCTAGTTGTGGCTTGCAGGCTTAGCTGCTCCACGGCATATAGGATCTTAGCTCCCCAACCAAGGAAGATCTTAACTCCCCAAAAAAGGATTGGACCCATGTCCCCTGCATTGCAGGGTGGATTCTTAGCCACTGGACCACCAGGGAAGTTTGTGTTAATCTCTTTATTATAGCTCACTCATCACCATGGGCTTCCCAAGTGGCGCTAGTGGTAAAGAGCCAGCCTGCCAGTGCAGAAGATGTAAGAGATGCAGGTTGGATCCCTGGGTTGGGAAGATACCCTGAAGGAGGGCATGGCAACTCACTCCCATACTGTTGTCTGGAGAATCCAGAGACAGAGGAGCCTGGCGGGCTATGGTCCATAGGGTCGCAAAGAGTCAGACATTGCTGAAGGGACTTAGCACAAATGCATAGCAATCACCATCGAGTATCCAGATCACCTGTGCCAGGAATGACTTAGTAGGTGAGGGGGAAAACAGTGCGGAGAAGATCCAAGCAAACACTGACCACGTACTTGCATGGCAGCTGTGTTTCCAAGGTATATTCACACGTATTTTCCTTCCAAAAGATCCTCTCCTCACCTTTGTGGCGAGGACATAACAACATTATCTCCATTTTACATATGAAGGTACAGAGGTTCACAGCAGTGAAACCAACCAGCAATGCACGTATGAATGTGTTATGACGGAGGTCTTCCATCTGACTCCCTACGCTTATACCATGATGTGTTTGGAGACAACAAGATGAAGCAGAAATTTCTGCTTGGTCATAGTTTGGAGAATAAATGAGGCTGATAAATACCCCGGGGAAAGAGGTACAAAAATGTACAGGAGAAACAGGGGGATCTGTTTGGCCAGGGAAGAATCTGAGTCTCCCCAAATTTGTGTCCTTCATGGGCCAACTCAGTGTTGGGGCTGAGAGAGAGAATGGGATCAGCCAGTCCCCAGGAGAGGGCAGAGGCAATCATTCTGTCCTGTTGCAATTCTAGTTTTCCTTCCTCTCCCCGTGTCACACACATCCTTTCACAGTCACCCTTGCATCCTCATCTGATTGGGACTTCTGGTTGACTGAGAGGTATCCACCAATAACAGCTGCTGCTGAAATTCCTCACATAAAAAAATCTTGTGCATTTAGATCTGGAATTCCAAGTTGAGCAAGTCTGTTTTTTTCTTCACATTTAAAGTTCCTTTATATCCTTTCTTTTCTGATTTAAAGTGACTTTGCTCTTTTGGGGCTTCCCAAGTGGCGCAATGATTCTGCCTGCCAACGCAGGAGACCCGGGAGACTGGGGTTCCATCCCTGGGCTGGGAAGATCCCCTGGAGGAGGAAATGGCAACCCACTCCAGTATTCTTGCCTGGAGAATCGCATGGACAGAGGAGCTCCTCTGTAGCCCATGGGGTCGCAAAGAGTCAGACATGATTTAGTGACCGAGCAGACATGCACTGCTCTTTTCATGACTAAGTCTCCCTGCCTCTGCAATTTAGTTTTCTAGTCATTTAGTTATGTTTGGCAAAGAATATTTGAGAAAAATCTCTCAAGAGAGTAGTGAATTTTATGAATCCTAAAATCTTGTGTGTGAAAAAAAGGAAACAACAAATTTTTAATCAAAGTAAGCAATAATGACAGGTTTATTTAAAATTTCCAGTAGAGAAAACCCACTAGTTGTGGAATAAAAGTACTCAATGTATGAGAGCGTAAGTGAATATAAAAGATTAGCAGAAGAAAAACAAACCAAACATAGTACAAAAAATTTTTTTTAAGTTTGAAATTGGTTTAAACAGGGATGTTCTTTAAATCCTCCAAATATTTAACAGAGTTACTAGGTTTGGCAAATAATTCACTTGAAAATTAAAGCCTATTTCTGTATTGTAAACTCCATAAAAGCTCCTTATTAAATTCAAGCAACTCCATTCAACTGGTATTGAAATACATAGGCAGTCAATTTCAGAATAGAAGGAATTATTCATTTGCTCTCACAGTTACATGAATTAACCAGCTGCATAATTTTTTTTTTTTTTTTTTTTTGGGAGAGGATGAGATAGAAGATGCAAAAAAAAAAAAAAGGATAAAATCTCTAAAAAATTGAAACACAGCAAAATTCAGACATTAGTTTGTTTCTTTAAAGCAACAAACTGAATTTTTACAGTATATTCTACATCTGTCTTTTCCCTCTCCCCCCGCCCCCTTCAATACTCCTAAACCCACTAGTCTAATCAATTCTTAGCTTTCAAATATTCTGTACATATATATTTAGCAAAGAGCGTATGTCTAACATTATTCTGACAGCATTATGGTCAGCATACAATTTTAGAAAGATTACTATGTATATCACCAAGATTAACCTTTACTTAAAAAACAAACAAAAACCTTTACTAAACGAATAGTTTTAAAATATTATGAAAACCCACGAAGAGAAGACTCCACGCAGGCTCTAAACCTGATAAAAACACACGTCAGAAAGACTATTAATGCTTAACTTCTGCCAAACGATGACCTTAAAGTGCCAAACACAAAAGACTCTTAGGATCGTTTTTCCAATAGGTGATTTGTCCCTGGCTTGGCCTTCTCTCCTTTAACTATACACAAAGTCCTGCTAAAAAGTATGCGTTTTAGTTGATTTTACAATCCAACGTTACAATGTAAACTAAACAGGTTCTTGATATCAACAGTGTGTTACCCCGGTTTTTCAATTTCTGAATCCAACAGTTGGTCACAGAGGTCAAGTATTGTCAAGGCTCCTTTGTCAGTTCAGATGGTTGTCTGACTCATCCATCCTTCAAGTACATGCAAGGCTCAATAGTTTTCCAGAGGCAGAAGCCTGAGGCATTTAAGACACAGATGAAATAGGGTTATGAGGTGAGCCCATCTGGGTAAGAACTTTATCCAGCCACTGGAGGGGGCCGTGCAGATGGATCTCGATCCAGCAGGGGGTGCTAGTAACATCCTGGCGGTGGTATTCTGCTCCCCAGCCCTAGAAACAACAGCAGAAGTCATTGAACTTGCTTGACTCAGTGGTTCAACGTTACGGAGCAAAAACAGCTCACACAACCAGACGCTCCGATTAAAGATATGGTTCTCTTCACAACACAGATGTGGACACATGATTTGGCAGACAATGTCACAGCTCCCCAAAGACCTTATGTGGATTCCAGATTAAGAAGTAACGTCTTAGGGGACTTCCCTGGTGGTCCAGTGGTTAACACTCCACATTTCCACTGCAGGGGACTCGGGCTGGATGGATCCCTGGTTGGGGAACTTATGATCCCGCATGTTATGCAGGATGGCCAAAAAAAATATTAAAAAAAAAAAAAAAGTACGAGTCTCAGGGAATGAAAGTTTTAAACTACATTTAGTGTTAACCACTCAGTCGTGTCTGACTCTTTGTGACCCCAAGGACTGCAGCCCGCCAGGCTCTTCTGTCCAAGGAATTCTCCAGGTAAGAATACTGGAGTGGGTTGCCAGTCCCTTCTCCAGGGAATCTTTCCAACCCAGGGATTGAACCCATGTCTCCTGCACTGCAGAAAGATTCTCTATCGTCTGAGCCACCACAGAAGCCCAAACTACATTATAAGGCTGTTGTAATAGCCACTTTGTAACTTTCATTTTCATTGCCCGTTATGTTATTGATACTATGATGACAGGTATTGTTAAATTCTTATCATCAAGAAAATAAGAAAAAAAAAGGTATGTAAGACAAACTGACATTCTGTTTCTCCCTATTCAGCCACTGACAGTTCCCCCGCAAACACAGAGCTCCTGACCTTTTGATCTCTAAGCAAATCTGGCAGAAGCACATAAGTATCCAAAAATCTATTAGTAACACCTAACCAGTGACTCAGGTCATTTGTATGAGAGGGTAGATTGCCAGAGACCTTCAGGATTAGTGAAGTAGGACATGAAAGTTGACAGAAGAAAAGTCTCTATGAAAAAGAGAAAAATAATTTTGCTACTGCAAACATCAAATCCTTACAGGTGTGGTGGACAATGGCATATGAGATACTGATAAACCCTTGTTTCCTGAGAGATGTCAGAGAAGGCTGGGTTCTCTTTATCCATCTCAGGAATTTTAAGAAATGTATTTGAATATCAGAACTTTCAGAAGAAACTTGAAATATGTGAACTGCATAGGTACAAACATCCATGCATCTGTACATATATCAACATACTGCTAATTTTAATTAAAAGGTTTGTTTAAGTGCATGTTTCCTGCATTAGACAGTAAGTTCTTTGAAGGCAGAGACCGGATCTCACTTACTTTTTATCTCAAACATCTAGCGCAGTGATTGGCGCAAAGCAGAAGCTTTAGAGATGCTTGTTGAGCTGAAATGACTTAGAATTGTCAGATATGGGGAGTTTACTGTGCAAATAACTTATAAAATACATGTTTAAAGTCCAAAATTGATCATCATCACAAAATAGTACAAAATCGGCTGTTAATATTATTGAAATGTTTTATATCCTTTCTCTAAGATGCTGAGGGAAAAGTATGTTGTGCTTATGCTAATAAAGAACAAGGCTGCACAGTGATCACATTTTTTGTTGCTAATGTAGTAAGTAGCTGCCCTTTATCATGTCAGCAAGAGGTTAAAATGTTTAACTCTCCAAATCTAGCTTCTCAGTCTTGTCCTTTGTAGCTTGTATAACCCTTCATTCCAGTACTTATCAATTTATATTACAATTAAACACAGACTGACGCCATCAGCATCTTGGAGGGAGAGACTTTAGGTGTTTTATCATCTTTGTATTGCTATTTTGGAATGGTGCTAAAAAATGTTTGCAGAATGAATGAAATGCTAATCTATTTTTAATGCATATCTTTGATTATAAACACTTTTTATTAGTGTAAAGGTGGTTTTCACTTGTGTAAAAGTAAATAATTAAAAATCTGTAAAAGTAAAATCATTAAAATTGATTGGGTAATCAATAAGAAATAAGTTTGAGAAGAAAGCCAACTGGAGCATTATAGTCATAAATTCTCCTAGACTGGTCCTTTGATAATAATAATGGACTCATCAAGGGACTCCAGTTATGACTGAAGTTACCTAACTACAGCCACCCATTTTAAAGATAATGAACAGGGGGATCAGGAAGGAATCTCTGGGCCTTAATCACACGACAGAATTAGAACATGGATCTTCATTTATTATATTTATATTTATTTATTTATATTATTTATTTATATTTATTATATTTATTTATTATATTTATATTATTATATTTCCTCCCTATCAATAAAAACAATAAACACAAACAATGCTGGCAAGTCACTGTCCTAATTTTAAAATTCACTTTAGTCAAAATGCTAAGTCAAAAATGAGGGACTTCCCTGGTGGTCCCTGATGCTGGGAAAGATTGAGGGCAGGAGGAGAAGGGGATGACAGAGGATGAGATGGTTGGATGGCATCACCAACTCAATGGACATGAGTTTGAGCAAACTCCGGGAAGCCTGGCGAGATGCAGTCCAAGAGGTTGAAAAGAGTTGGACACAACTTAGTGATTGAAGAACTATAACTGGTGGTCCAGTGGTTAAGACTTTGCCTTCCAATGCAGGGGCTATGGGTTCAATCCCTGGTCAGGAAGCTAAGATTCCACATGCCTCGTGACCCAAAAAACCAAATGATAAAACAGAAGCAATACTGTAACAAATTCAATAAAGATATTAAAAATGGTTCAATTAAAAAAAAAGAATAAAGTTTAAAAAAAATTAAACCATGCACATTAATAATGGATGAGAAAGCTCTTGGTAGTCTCATAGGTATACAGTATATAGGAAAACCTCTCTAAAAGGTAGGAAAACCTTCTTCAATACTTGAAAGGTACCAGACTTGGCTATAAGAAACTGCTGAATTATGTTTCAAGAAAACAAACACTAAGAGAACACAGTGAAACTCCTAACATGACTCAGAGAAGTAGAGAAAAAACGATTTTCAGGGAAAGTTATCTTTGATGTAAAGGATGATTAACAAAGTAAGGTTCTGAAATTATCCTCTGTAATAAATTCATCACAGAACAGGTCTAACAACAAGTTCAGTGAGCTTCTGAGGAGAGGACATGAAAGGTGATTGCCTCGCCCAAATATATAATTAGTTTTGCTACTCAGGGTAACAGAGGAGGAAAATCTATGTTTGAGAATTCAGAGACAAGTCAGCCACAGTAAGTTGTTGTTGGTGGTGGTTTACTCGCCAAGTCGTGTCTGACTCTCTTGTGACTCCACGGACTGAAGCCCGCCAGGCTCCTCGGTCTGTGCGATTTTCCAAGCAAGAACACTGGGGTGGGTTGCCATTTCCTCCTCCAGGGGATCTTCCTGACCCAGGGATTGAACCTGTGTCTCCTGCGTTGCAGGTGGATTCTTTACCACTGAGCTACCTACTGACTTATAAATTTAATCAGATATTTGAACTTTTTTTATACTTTGATGGCATCTTAAAATTTTTAGTTCTCAGAGGCAGAAGAAGAGGCAGCAAAGAGGTCAATTGTAGTGCACAATGTCTGTAACCTTCACCCTCCTCAAACCTAACAGCACCATCTTAGCGCTGAGGCAAGGGCTTTATTAAACTCTTAAATTATAACAAAATCACAAGCTTTGCTGGAACCACTAAAAAAAATCCTCGACCAATCAAACATAAATCCCAGTGTGATGAACTTTTGCTTTGAAAAAAAACTTTGACTCTACAAAAAAAATCACTTGCTTATTGTTAAAACAAAAGCACCAAGTGTTTATCATCATAAAAATACTAACAAATATAGAATTAAAAAAAAGAGGGGTGTGTTTATAGGATTGATCTCATAAGACAACCATGCATTTAGAGTTTATATGTTATATATATAAAACATATTCTAATAATATTACAATAGATAAAATAGCGCTACTCAAATAAGGAAGTTTTTAAAAACCTGCTATTATTAACATTTAACACAACCACTCCTACATTCCAATGATATTTTCCCAATAGTTGACATCTTATTAAAGGTTAAAATGGCTAGATGATAAGTTGGTGTCTACAGACATGTATCAAAAGGATACAGATTTACATATAATGCAGAAGTGCATTAAACCCTGACCAGAGGAACAAAACCACTTACCTTCACAAAGCTCATGCGAATAGTACACATTTTTGTGAGCTCGTAGACCGTCTCGAAGCCGTGGTTCACAGACTGTGCCAGTAGCTGAGCAAACTCTTGGTTATTAAAAATTTTCAAACTACACCCACTCGGGATCTTGCAAACAGTAGTGGGGTGAAATCCGTGATGGTAGTTGCAGTTCCGACTTTGCACAAAAATACTACTGTCACTGAGGCATTCGGCATATACCTCACCTCCAACATAATAAAGATGAACTCCTGCAGGAAGACAAGCATACGGGGTGGTTATTATTGCTTTTCACAGCTGACAAGCATCGCTGTAGCTTCAGAATGTAAATTTACACGGTTATTAGATAAACATTCTCTAAGTCTTGCACAATTGATAAAATCTTAGTTAACAATATCAGTTATTACAAAGTCCATATGTCAACATGCATGTCTAGACAATTTCTAGAAAATATTTAATAACACAGCAAAGTGTATTAACCTGTTAACAGAGGGTAGCAATTTCATTTTGAAAAGCATTTAATGCCCTATTTGGCCATGGATTGAGAGCACAGTCTCACTTAAAAAACAGAGCATAATAAAGCTGGACTTGATTATGGGATCCTACACATATTCATCACATAAGCTCTCTTGTATTTATTTTGCAGCTAAGCCGTTCAAAAAATTTCAGGGTAAGGAAAGGGAGGATCAAGAGGAGTAAAAGAACCAGAAAACCACAGGTGGAGGAAGTATTGCTGAGAGCTGAAAGGAGGAAAGGTCCAGGGAAAAAAGCCCAGAAAAAATCTTTCAGGGTAGAATATGATCTCGCTGAATTATCATCTGCTCCAAACTTCTTCCGGTGAGATCTTGAGTGACAGGAGTGTAGGAAATTGATCTTATTCAATCTTAAAAAAAAAAAAAAATGAAAGGGGAAAAAAAAAAAAAAAACCACTCTGACAAAGCCCCGTATCATTACAGGCCACCAAGCAGAGTCACATCCCACGTGTTTCAACAGCGGACCTTGCAGGTAACTCTGGCAAGGCTTAGTCAGCGCCAAAGCCATTGTCTCATCCAAAATACCGTGTGCTGTGTTTATAAGTACACACAATGGCTAAGATTCCTGTAACAATTACATCGCTGCTGGAGCAGAAGCCCATTTTTCTGTCTGATGTAGAGAAAACAATTTGAGGGGGTGTGTGTTTGTTTTTTTACTTTTTTCCTGATTATAAAAATGAGGAATTTTCATTTTAGGAAATTTAGAAAGTAAAGCAAAGTATAAAGAAGCAGAAAACATGATCACTCCTTTAGTGGCCCAGAGGTAATAACTATGAATACACATCATTTTGGGTCTTGGGTATCACCAAACTTTCTTTGCAAAACATTTAACACATTTCCATGACTGAATGAATACAACAATTTATTTAAAGGATTCTCCCGTTACTGGACCATTCTGTCAATGCTAATTTTCTGTTTTGATAACAATGCCATGATCAATGTTGCCGCATAATTCTTGGTAATATCCTTAAGAGAGACTCCTGGAAGTTAAGTCATTGGATCGAAGGCTTTTGATTCACTTTGCCAGAGTGCTCATGTCAATTTACATGTCTCCAGCAGCAGATGTATACCTTTCTCATTTCACCCATGCCAGTACTGAGTTTAAAACACAACAAAATTCCCTTAATTTATAGCTGGAAAACAACATTGTTTTAATTTGTACGTGAGTCTGGATATGTGCTCCTCTGCTTACTCACCACCTGTGTTTCTCTTGTGGATTTACTGTTCATATTTCTTACCTATTTATCCACTGGAGTTCCAGTATTTTAATATTTTTTATGAGCTGCACATATAGGAAAGATATAAATAATTTATTTCCTATTTGTTTCCCTGCCAGTCCTTTGTCTTTTAATTTTGTTCATGCTGTTGTTTTTCTTTAACCCACAGAAGTCTGAAATCTCTAAACAGACAAATCTCTTGTAAACTTTTCTGTTGCTTTTTATGCTTAGAAAATCTCTGCCTCTCTGATCAGCATGTTTTCTTCAACCTTTTCAATAGCTTGAATTAAAATAATTCAACTCATTAACCCACCTGCATATGTGGAATGAGGTCAGGATTCTTACTCTTAGTCTCCCTGCAAAGCTAACTTTGTTATTACAGGACCGTTGAAACAGTCTACCAATTTGCTATGTTTTACCTAACACACATTAAACTTTTATATATAGTACAGCCTGAATTTATTTTATTCAGTTGCTTTGTCTACTAATTTAACTGTAGCTTCATAATCTTTTATTAACCCTCACCTCAAGATTCTTTTCTTTACTCCTCCATTGAGAAGTTTAGCTATTTTCACTAAATTATACCCAGGGATCCAACCCGAGTCTCTCAAATTGCAGGCAGATTCTTTACCATCTGAGTCACCAGGGAAGCCCCTTTAATACACACTCCCAGAAAATATGCATAATATACATCTTCCAACTTTCAGAAAACATCACACTGTGATTCTGACATGGATTGTTTTAAACTACGAATTAAATTAGGAAGAATTAGAATATCCTTATAATGCTCTCACAATATTAAGTCTTCTCTTTAAGGAACACCGACTGCCATTTATTTATTCAAATTTTCTTTCTCTCTCAGTTAAATTTGGTTTTCTTTATATAATTCTCATATATCGCTGGTTCAGGTTATTTATGCATTCTGTTGCTACTTAGAATGTGATTTTTTTTCTCTCCATTATATTTTTCTAACTGGTTATTGCCAGATTAAAGAAAACTGGCATACAATTTCTAAAAATAGATTCTTTAGCAGTTTCTAGATAAACAATCCTATCATTTTATTAGACACAATCAGCGTAAGTAATTTTGAATGAGTAAAAATGGAAAGACACTCATAAGTTTCTGGTATGACTGAAAATTAATAAAAACTTCCTGGAAAGTAATTTGGCAAAATACATCAAGAGTTTTTGGCCTTCTAATTTCACTTCAAACCCAATCCCACGAATATTATCAATCAATCATATCATCTACAAATAATGGTAATTTGGCTTATTTCCATTATTTATAAATCTTCATTTGAGTGCTTCTAGTCAAGGCATATGGAACAATTTTAGCAGCATTCTCAGAATCCGTGTTTTCTTCCTAATTGTTATTAGGAATGTTCCAGAGTACAATGGCTTTTTACTACTGTGCAGTAATGGTCAACTTTAGAACGTAATGAAAAATATGTTCCTCTGTCCCAAATGCATGCAAAACTGTGTTTAGATACAGTTTCAGGGGTTTACAGACCACAGGAAGATATCTATATGCTATGAACCTTAAGTTCTGGCATTCCATCATTAAATGTGTAGTTTAGATTTTTTTTTTTGCCTTAACCATACTAAGGAACTATCTATCAATTCCTGCTTTAAGAGGAGTTATTTTTGTTTCCAGGATTAAATGCTCAATTGCATCTCCAATGTCTTTTAAGGATCTATTAAATAACCTTTTAATTTGGTTTAAATTTCACAAGAGGTCATTTAAAAAGTTTTACTCTGGAAATAATTTCAAACTTATAGACACAGAACAAACAACAAAGAAAAACAGAACAAAGAACACCCATATAACCATTATCCAGATTCATCTGTTGTGACAATTTACTCCATATGTTCACCACGGGTACCACCCTCCATCTATTCTTCCACACACACCCTCATATACACACACGTGTGTATATATTCTGACAGAGGACTCTCAGATGGATAGATGTCTCTCTCTATTGATCTATAAATGTAAAAGACATATATGATTTCTTCCTGAACCATTTCACGATGGCCCTTTACCCCTATGTATGTCCTAAGAACAGGAGTCTTCTTTTACAAGCCAGTACAGTTAGCAATGCCAGTACACTTAACATTGATATACTATGTCTATCCTTTCTACCACTCATATTCTAGCTTTGTCTGCTAACCCCAAGAATAACTTTTGTAGTATTTTTTCCCCGTCTGGTACAGGATCATGTCCAGGGTCAGATTACTACAGAACTGTGCTATCTCACTAGCGTCTTTTAATTTGGAATATTCTCACATCTCTGTCTTTTGACATTGAGATTTTGGAAGAATACAGTCCCTCGTCACCCTTTTTAATACAGTGTTCCTCATCTGTGGTTTGTCTGAAGGTACCCTATGATTAGATTCAGATTTGCATTCTCAACTGGAATTCTCTGTAGGTGATGTTACCTCCTCACCAGGGTACCACAGCTGCAGACATGACAGCCATCTGTCTCTCACTGGTGATGGTTATTTTGATCACCTAGTCAAGCTGTTCTCCAATTTCTCCATGATACAATAACTGATTTTTACTCTCCCTTGTAAGTAATAGGCAGTCTGTGAGGAGATACTTAAAAATCATACAAATACCCTGATTCTCATAAAAAAATTCTCTCTATACTTAGCATCCATTGACAATTCTTGCCTGATGGGCTGCAAAATGGAGACTTTCCACCACCTCACACTATATTTAGCCATCAGCTTTCGCCAGTCATTTACTTACCTATTATTGGTATGGACTTATGAATTACTATTGTTCTCCAGTGGTTTAAAACTCATCACTGTATTTAATTATTTCAGTGTTACAATTATCCAAGTTGGCAGTGGAAATCACTCCGAGTTGGTTCCTGTGACATGTCTCCATCGTGCGTACATAGTTCTTTACTTTTGGACATAACAAAACATTCTACGCTCATTTTGTGCCCACCTGTTCCAGCCTTGAAATCAGCCCTTTCTCCAAAGGCTGGGTTCCTCTCTAGCAGCATGGTGTCAAGAAAAGTTGATCTGATCACTGGATGTGCTTACTACTGCTGGGTATCTTTGCCTCTTGACCCTTTCAGCAATAAAACTTTCACAGGGTTTATTTTTCCCCTCCTCCACACCTCTACGTCTCTTATACCACAGTGAAAATCCAGGGTCCCCACAACATCCACACATTTAGTCATTTGCTTAATTTTATAATATGAATACATCTTAAAGTTTCATAACTGTTTCTTTCATTCTGCCACTAAATAATCAAGACTACTCAAGCGAGCTCAGGATATGTTTGTTGGCACTCTACCTTACCTGGCCCAGGCCAAGGATATGCAAATACTATGTTGGTCGCCCAGTTGTGTCTGACTCTTTGCGACCCCATGGACTGCAACTCACCAGGCTCTTCTGTCCATGGGAATTCCCAGGCAAGAATACTGGAGTGGGTTGCCATTTCCTACTCCAGGGGATCTTCCCAATCCTGGGATTGAACCCAGGTCTCCTGCATTACTACTATATTCATGTTATTTTGAATTTTTTTTTCCCCAGTAAGTTAATGTATTCCACTTAAAATACATTAGAGTTTACTTGTTTGCATTTGCTTTTAGTTTTAGGTTGTAAAGAATTTTTAACAGCTATTTCGTTCTGCAGCAAAACATATGACAGAATAGTATCCCCAAATAGCACATCACAATTTCAACTAATTAAATAACAATTATGAGTCAGTAGATCACAAAAATCACTGATTGGGAAATGAACTTCCTGATGACACAAACTGAAAAACTATTTATAAACTGGAGCAGGTGTATGTTATCTGGCGTTGGCTCCAAGAATGACTGTCGTTCAGTCCTGGGGGAAGGAGAACACGACAGACAGACGTTCAAGGGAAGCTCCAGTGAAGGCTCACCTTTCCCAATGTGCCGCCTGGTGTTTTCGATGGTGGAATTCCGGTTAACGTTGGAGAGCAGCCCGAGGCAGAAGCGGTTCTTGTTGTTGGAAGGATCGGTGAAACCATCCACCAGCACGCTAGTGGAGGAGGCGTGGAACGCTTCGCCCACACGGTTGTTGAGCTCGTAGTAGACGATGGAGCACCAGTGTTTCGGTTCCTCATAAGCAACTGCCTGAACATCTGTAAGAAAGGAAAGCTTAGAGTCAGCCATGAGGAGTGCCCCGGGCGTTCGAAAACTGAAACTGTGGCGTAAAGTTGGCTCAGGGTCATGGAATGAAGACGGGACACAGCCACCTCAGGTACAGAGTTTATCTCTGATCTCGGAAGCAGGGACTCCTTGCTAAGTGGGGCATTCACCTTTCATTGGAAGATAATTTTCTCTGATGGCTATCGGATCAACAAGACGACAGCTAAGCACTCCAGCGGTATGTGCTGGACACTCCCGGGACACTGCTGGCTCTATAATTTGCCAAAATGGAAATGACCCCACCACTGACCCTGGCTCACCATCTAAAGAAAGGCAACAAGTGGCAAATGAAAAAAAAACAAGTGGAGAGAGAACAATAGAGGACAGGAAATATGCCAAAGGTGCTGGCACAAAAAAGGAATGACTCTGGACAACGCCTCAGTATGCCGATGCTTGTTCAAAGCAATGAAAAATCAGTTTCTAATTATTGATAAGAAGTTACTTGACTTCACGCCGCCAATAACTCTCACAGTTACAGCCGTGCTCCAGTCCTCAAACTCAGGAAGAAATCTTGCCAGCTGGCCATTCCTCCTGGATGAATCATATCTCTCTCACCCAGATTTCATGCTAACTTCCTTATATTTGCTTTAAGTCATGCAGAGCAGGTGTGTTTTGTCTCTCCATTCCCAGAATGGGCCAACAATGGAAATTACCCAACTTTACTGACAGGATGCAGCTTGTTAAGTCAAATCTCTTAAGACTAACAAATTTCCAAACAGAACATACTTCTAAACATTTGCAGCTAAAAGGTTCTAAAGATAAGTTCCTTCTGCAGTAAAACCTCTTCTATCACTGCTTTAGAGATTCCAGGAATACAAACCATATATTTCCACTGTGCCAATATGTAATGATCTGAAGTTTTTTTATGAAGCCTGGAGTATACAATCATTAAAAAAAAAAAGAAAGAAAGAAAATCCATGTTGGAAGCATGAACTCTGTTAAAGGAGAATGACCTCTGTTTTCTGAACATCAACCTCCATGAATATTAAAATGCCCTTTACTTTAGAATACGGTAAAGAAATTAAGAAAAATAATCATTAAAAAAATCCATCCATACATTAGCTGCTTTATACACTTAAGCAGGTGAGTTGAAAACAAACACCATCTTCCCATGATTGCTAAGTGTCATCCCATGTCAATCAGCTGTTCTGTCAATTAGCAAGGTTCTTTGAGATTTACAGGTGCCAAATCTTAAAGAAGGCTGCAACGTCATTAAAAGAAGGCTTTAATCAGCTACCAGGATCAAAGTACTATTCACCTAGCTTGGAGACTGACAATTTTTTTCTGTAAAAGGCCAGTAAGGTCTTAGAGGCCATATGGCCTCTGAGGCCGCTGTTCAACTGTGCCCTAGCTGTGCGAAAACAGTCACAGATAATACGTAATGAATAAACATGGCTGTGTCCCAATAAAGCTTTATTTATACAAATAGGCAGCAGGCTGACGTGGCCTGTGGGTTGCAGTGTGCTGACCCCCTGTTCCAGGAAAACCACCAAGGTTCAACAAAGCCAGCAGTCCTTAGAAAAACATTAACTGTAAACTTACTTTCTAATGGGGAAGCAATTTTAAGCCATTTAAAGGAAAAATCTGAAAGCCGATTAAAGGTCTGTTTTCCGAAATCAGACAGTATGGGCTTAACAACCATGGCCGCAAGTGCACATGCTCGTAACCATTTCAGGCTGTGCCCATTCTCTTCTGTTCCCCAAATACACATTCCAAAGATGTGTGAGATAGGAGTGATTTTCCCCAACCAGAATCTTTGTCAGCTCATAATTGTATGTTTGAGAGGATGTTTCACAGATTATAAAAATCCAGAGTCAGTAAAAAAATGAAACACATAGCCAATAAAAAAGATATAAGAAATGTTTACACCTTAAAAAGGTGTAACTTCCAATTTATTGCACTGCACATTGAAGGAAAGTTCT
Organism: Cervus canadensis; assembly: GCF_019320065.1. Classification (NCBI taxonomy): domain Eukaryota; kingdom Metazoa; phylum Chordata; class Mammalia; order Artiodactyla; family Cervidae; genus Cervus; species Cervus canadensis. The sequence goes on from NC_057386.1 coordinate 71,567,905, forward strand.
CTGAGTTCATCATCAACTTTGAAAAACTTAAAGAATATCAGCGACTTCTGACAAAGTCTCAGGTTATTTCCAGTCCTTTACTTAAAAAAGTGCTAACAATGAAATAAGACATACCTAATAATGAACTTCTATTTTAACTTCAATTTGCATTGTTGTTGTTTAGTCACTAAGTCGTGTCAGATTCTTTGTGACCCCACCGACTGTAGCCCGCCAGGCTCCTCTGTCCATGGAATTCTCCAGGCAAGAATACTGGAGTGGGTTGCCATTTCCTACTCCAGGGGATCTTCCCAACCCGGGTACTGAACCCGTGTCTCCTTCATTGTAGGCAGATTCTTTACCCCTGAGCCACCTGAGAAGTCCTTCAATTTGTATTAATTGAAACATGCACGCAGGGAACAAATGCTATTAGTTTGGTTCAGCTGCCACTATGCTAGATGAGGGCCAGAAAGAAGATGGGGCTTATGAATATTTATCCTGACAACAAAAGAAGCTTTTGGAAAGCCTTGTTATATGAACTTTTCATTTTGGAAATCACCAGTGAAAACTCTACTTCAATTTTATACTGACTTTTTCTCCCCCTCAACATCCCTTTGTCTTTCACTTAAAAATATTGTTTTATCATCAATTTGGAAGTATTAAGTACTAAGGCTCTAAACAGATGGCTGCACAATTATATTTAGACTTTCATTAGCTAAATCGGTGTGTCTGTTCTTCATATAAAAGGCTTATTTGTAATCCAAGGAATCTTCCTACTAAAATTCTCTTACTGTAAGTGCTGTTTTTCAAACAGCTATCTTTTTCAAGACTAATAAAAATTTGTGAGAGAAAGCAACATTTGGACAAAGAACTTCAGACTCTAAAAAGAGAATAAGCAGCAGTTCATCTTACCTCCTCTGTTGATTTCTGAGGGCAGAGAAGGCGCCATCATATTTGTGTCCATGGGTTGAGAGCCATCCTGGGTCATAGGGTCTTCAGGGGGCAGGTAAGCAGGTGGGGGTGTATCTGCTACAAAATTTGGAAAAAAAAAAAAAGATCTGTTTATCCTTAGTAAACACACAAGCACACAAGCTTAAAACATATATTCTCTTCCACGCCGAAATTCTTAAGAAATTAAGTAGCCACTTCACCCTCCCCATCTGAAGACTGAATGATACAAACATTGGGCTTGGTGTATGCTTTTTGAAAATGGCTACCATCTCATATTCTTATATGACTGTAGTGAAAATTCAGTGGGAGGAAAGCATCGTATACCAGTGCTAGAAGCTGTCTGCTTACCCAGGATCACTCCTCTTTAAAACAATCAGAAGAGCATTTAAACGTGCTTGCACACAACCCACTTTCAAAGGACCTCTGCATTTTGTCATTTCCCTGGTGGATGGAAAACTTTTGAAAGCTACACAGGACTTCTTCAGAAAAGGAGCTTCAGGGTCTCATGCATTAAATCTATGGGCTCTTAGGAATTTACCAACTGAGTTTCATGACAGCCAACTTACTGACTCAAACTGTGAATTTCCATGACTTCAAGAAGTCTGCTAGGACCACCTAACTTCCTATCCACTCCTATCACTAGCCTCTAGCAGCAGAATAAGAGGAAATAAATCAGTTTGTCAGACAATCATCTATTTCAGAATTTTTGCGTACATTTCTTCTGGAAAGTTCACAATCAACTGGCAAATAAGACGCAAACAACGTGATTTTTGAAACAACACTAACACAAGTCTTGTGCTTTCACATTTTTCACTTTTAATTTTTTTTGATGTGGACCAATTTTTAAGTCTTTACTGAATTTGTTACAATACTGCTGCTGTTTCATGTTTTGGTTTTTTTTGGCCATGAGGGGGATGTGGGATCTCAGCTCCCCATCAGGTATTGAACCTGCAGCCCCTGCACAGGAAGGCAGTTTTAACCACTGGACCCCCAGGGAAGTCCCAGCCTTGTACTTTCTTAAGTAAAATAAAGGGTATGGCTTTCCCACAAATAATCCTCTGTGATGGAAAAACAAACTCCTCAAGGGCCATGGCGAGCCCATGGTACCATCTAGCACATACGACAGAGCAGGAGAGAGTTTTACCTTAACCCGTAGCCTGGATGAGTACTTGACACCACTCAGGGCAACCGTCAAAGAGAAAAAGCCAACACGGCTCTTGCAGAGTTTCTCAGTGATTTCCCAGAATGACTCTCCTGCTGAATCACACCCTGGCCACTTCCACCGTCTCCCCCAACCCCCACCCTCTGAGCCCCCAGCTGCTATGAGCTAGGCCCCAGAGCACAGAGACAGGACCCCGGGGACCTGATCCGGATGCCTTTTCTACCCTTTCTACAGCTTTTTAAAATTCAGCTTCTTCCCTGCAGCTGTAACACTGCCTCTGTTTTATTTCCAGCCAAAAACGAAGACAAAGAGCCTCCTCTGAGACCAAATCCAATAAATTTCTGCAAGCAGGCTGGTGAAAACTTCATCAACCCCCTGTGGCATCAGCTCCGGTGGGAAGGACCGGATACTATGGGTGATGCTCTGCTCTCTCCATGAGGCCCTCCTCCCACCCCTTCAGCTTTCTCTGCTCCAAGTTTTCTCTACTTGGCCTGGGCCTTAATCCCTGACAGCCAGGGACAAGGTGTAAATTCAAGCAATAATCTTCAGTATTTTCCACTCTTGGGGCTACCCTGAGTCTGCCACTGCTTCAAAGCTGCCCCAAACAATCTCCTTGCCTCCAACCTGTTCCTCAAACTCAGTGGGTCCAGGAGGGGACAGGAAATCACCAGATGATATGAGTTGGATTTTGAAAGAAATCTATCTCCCATCCTCATCTTAAACAGTTTCTGATTGAAAAACAAGCAAGTTCAATATAAACAGGCTTAAAATGTAAAAAAGCACTAAATACATAAATAAAAGACACGAATATCAAGTATGGGCCACTTTTCAATTTTTGAGAAGACACTAGCTCTGCTATTGGATTCAAATTTGCCCCCAAACATTTCAATATGTTAAACATGCTTGCCCACTCCTTTTCCCTTCTTGAAATGTTAATAGATGTCAAGTGTATCTTTGCTTAATGCACCCCCTGTGAGGCTGACTGGCTAGAAATCTGGCACTAATCATTTTTATTGTTCTGAGATGCTGGCTTATTAACCTATAACTCGAAAAATATAATGTCCTAATTAATCATTTAATTGACAGACATTACACCCTCAGAGAAGGCTACAAAAGGATAATGGTCTTTTGTCTTTGCTAAGTTAAACAAGCAGATGGTTTCCAGTACTTCTGTTGCAAGTCCTTTGTTGTTCAAGTGTATGTTTCTCAGGATTACATCACCACTTAAACGAATTTAATTAAGTGTGTGGGGGTGTGTGTGTGTTAGATCCCCCAGGAAATATCTTTTCTGAGGTTGCACTTATGACAGGGTTTTTTTTTCCCCTTGCATGAAAACAGCAAATGTGTGTGGCGTGCTATTTTTTTTCCGCTCGCTTTTATCAAGAGCAAAGGCTGGAACAACCATGCCACTCCCAGAAGGATGCAGCTGTTTCAAAACCTTCCAAAAATCAAACACGAAAACATATTCAAGCATCTGTGCTGGACAAATAAAACACCGCCTTGCTTGGCTACGAGGTGTCTCCTTTCATTCAAAGTTGTATCCTGCGTTTTAGAGCACGGTGCCATGGCCCAAGGCTTGCGAGCTCTCCCCGTTCCAGGAAACCCGGCTTCTCCACGGCACTGTGATGACGCGTCTCACTGACCACAGAACATCACCGAACGCGGCGACCTACCTGGCATCTGGAAGGGGCTTCCTGGGTCTGAGCTGGTCGGAGAGTGAGGATACGTGCTGCTGCTGCTTCCAGGAGAGTTGGGGTAACTGCTGTTGGGAGAATGAGGAAACGGATGGCTGTTGGGCTGCTGGAAAGAGTCCGGGAAAGTGGCGTTGAGTGGCATGTGAGGCTCGTTCTGCCCTAAGTTGCGGAACTGCGCTAAGAGGCTGTGCTGAGGGTTGTATTCGCTGTGTCTTGGAACCAGTACTGGAGGAAGAACTGGAAAGGGGGAAAGGGCAAAAACAAAAAAAGAGGGTACAAAATCAGAATGATGAAAAGCTTTTAATAAGGTCACACTAAAACACAACAAAGTTGAAACATCATCTGTAAGTCACAAGTTATCTGAACCTTGTTGCACTGCCAACTCAAAAGCACCATTCAAATGAAAAGCCATTTCCCACTCGGGAACAAATGCGGTAAAAACGATGGTCTGCTCAGAATCATTGATGGCCTAGCCAGAGAGCTGCAGCATCACAGAGTGCCCAGGCAAAGTCCGCAAAATACATTCTTTTACGTGAAAAATGTTAAAAGTTTCCTGATTCTTAATTTTCTCACCCACTAAAAACCAAGGCACAACTAAGAACACTCATTGCCATCGACAATTCCAGTTTACCTCCCCGATGGAAAAGGGAGGTAACTCTTAACTCTTTCACACTTAGGAGTTAATAATATTTATTGAATGCTGTGAATTAGTCATCACAAACATTTTAAAATTAAGTCTTTATTGAATTTGTTACAATATTGCTTCTGTTTTGATTTTTTTGGCTGCGAGGCACGTGGGATCTTGATCCCTCACCAGGGACTGACCCCGTGCCCCCTGCATTTGAAGGCAAAATCCCAGCCACTGGACCAGCAGGGTGGTCCCTACTCACCACAGATGTTTTAAATGGACACATCAGCTCACTTTAAACCACAGAAAGTGTGCTAATAGTAACTAAAGTTGAGAGGATCCATACAATGAGCAGTATAAAATCCAAACGCCAATGAAGAGAATTAATTAGATAAAATATGATGTTTTGTGGGAAAAGACTTCATAGCGTGTCCTAGTAGTCACACTTTATGAACACCTTCCTCTGAGGATCTGAATGTATTTGCCACTTCTCAGCAATCCTTATCACTACCTGATAGGCAAAGGAAGCAATACAATCTGCATTTTCCCTACTGAATGCCCAAGGTACAAAGGTCCAAAAAATGTATGCACTAGTAGAGAAGGAAATAAGACAAGTCAAATCACTCCCCAAAGCTCCATGTGTTAGGAACCTAAGGAGTCAATAACTAGTATGGTGGTTCTCAATCTCCAGAAAACTCCAGAGGCAAAGCCACCACCAGGGCGATGAGAAGGGAAGGGACGGGCCAGCTACCAGAACCCTAACTGGGTTTTCCCAAGCTTCTTGCCAGGGTCACCAGACGGCTCCTCCCCAATAACACAGGTCCCCGGAATCCCTACTGCTCTTGTGGCCATGGTTAGAAGGAGAACAGTCCATCTGGTAAGCTGCATGAGAGGGAAAGCGGGAGATTTAAAATCTGTTAATGTTGTTGGGAGTTAGGACTCAGAATGCATTTCCCCCAAGAAATCGTGTTTAGTGGCATTAGGAATTAAGCAGATTTTTGAGGACCTTCCAGTCAATCTACCCATGGCTTATACCATTTCTACAGGAAAAAGTGCTCTTAACACTTGGATTGTAACTGATTCATGAGCTGAAAATTGTTTAAGTAAAAATCGGTTTCTGAAGGTGTTAAAAGGTCTCATATGCTGTATCTTAAAGGTCTCCACAATTCTCCATAAGATTCACTGATTTCCCTACAATTTTATCCCTTAGAAACAAATCTTTTTAGTGTAATAAATGTATTTCCTTTTTCACACAGTGACGGAGTTTGAATCAAAAGCATAATTGTTACTTATAATGGAAAAGAATCTGAAAAAGAATGTGTGTGTGTGTATGTATGTATATAGCAGAATCACTTTGCTGTATATCTGAAACGAGCACAACACTGAAATCAACTATACTACAATTAAGAGAAAAAAACAACCCATGAAGAGAAAAAAGTAAGATGAAAAGACATAATTCTTCCTTTTACCTTTCAGTAATCACTTGAAATGTAAACTACTTTGGTTGAAGAAAAAGTTTCCAATAGTCATAAGCACTTTCCCAACACCAATAGAAATCTATTGGGTTGGTTAGAAGGTTCGAGTTTTTCCATAAGATGAACATTTTGGTCAACCCAATATATTCTAAAATAAGACACATGCCCTGAACTAGTGCAATATCTTTAAACTACCCACACAATCACTTTCCCTTTTTCTTTCAGCTGTTACAACTTGAATTACCGCTTCCCAATTTGCCTTTATAGTCACCATTCTGATGCTTACCTTTAACAGCCAGAAAATACTGGCCTCTAAACCCTCCTACCAACAGGAGCACCAGACAGCAACAGAAAACTCAGCTCTCCATCTCTCTTCTCTCACCCTCCCCTTCCCACCTTACTTGGGCTCCTGTTTTAGCAACTCCTATTGCCTAAGGGTTTTAGAACTGGGCGTTTCCTTCGTCCCCGTTGCCTGCAGACGACAGTGGCAGGGGAAGGCCATGTATTTCTGCACCTCCGGTGGATGCTCTGCGTACGTGCCTGTTGTCTGTTGTCTGGCTCTAAAGCACAGGTCTGCCCTTGGTGTACACCACAGGTGAGATCAATCAGCTTTTGTGACCTCGGAAGTGAACCACCAGCTATAACAAAGCAGCACTCTACAGATGAACTTGACAAGATCAATACCCTTTTCCTCACTTCTCATAATTAAAAGGTGAGATGATTTTGCCACTCCTGATGTAGGTACAGGTATATTTTAATGAACTTAAAAAAGGTACTGGGGTATCACACATCTATAGTAAAATGTAATCATATAACTGGAATCATATACACCCTTGTGTCTGGCTTTAGCTCAACATGCTGCTTGCATGATCCAGCCAGTGCTGTGTGCAACACCTCATTATATGCATATATTACAATTCACTCAGTCTGCCCATCTAATCTCCTCAGAGCATAATCTATTTCATTTTTTTTTTCTGGTTCCTGTGCATCTTCTTGAGGAAATCAGAAGATAAATGTTTGCTTTCTTATTTCATCTTTATTACTAAGAAGAAAGGCAGCCCCTGCACTTCGCTTTTTTCAGCTGTTTGCTGTTGTTTAGTCGCTAAGTCGTGTCCTACTCTTTGAGACCCTATGGACTTGCGCTTGGCTTTCCCGTCCTTCACTATCTCCCGGGGTTTGCTCAGATTCGCATCCATTGAGTCTGTGATGCTATCTAACCATTTCATCCTCTTCTCCTTTGGCCTTCAATCTTTCCCAGCATCTTTACCAGTGACATGGCTCTTAGCATATTCTAGAATTAACTTCATACTACCTATAGAGATCTTCCTAATTTGTTTTTATAGCTAACAGCACCATAGTTTATTCAACCTGTTTCCTATATCTGGGCATTTAGGTAGTTTGCAATATTTTAACCATTATATACAATACTGCAATGAGTAACTCCATGCATGTACTGTAGTACTGTTAAAGGTGTATCCTCAAAGTGGAAATACTGTGTGAAAGGGTAAATACAGATATAATTTGGTTATCATCAAGTATCTATGCATAGGGGTTGTACCATTTTGCATAGCTACAAGCAACAAATGAAAATGATTTTTCCCCCAAAGTCTCCTGAACAGACTATTTTGTCAGGTTTTTTACGTTTTTGACAATTGGATGGGTGAAAAAATGGTAGGCATTTTGGTGCCCTTTTATATTTCTATATATATCTTTTCATGTTGATCATCTTTTCATGTACTTCAGAAGACCTATTTTAGTCTTCTTTTGTGAAATGTCTGCTTGTATCTTTTGCTCATTTTTGGTCTTTCCATTTTTCATTAAAGATAAATCATATAAACATATAGACAAATATATAATATCTTATCCATATTATAGATATTGTATCTCATCTATATAAGATATAATAATATCTTATATAAGATACATTATTATCTATATAATATCTTATATATATATATCTTATATATATTAGAGATATCAGCCCATGATATATTATGTTCCAAATAACTTATCACAGTCTGTCAGTTTGCCTCTTGATTTTGCTTATGTGCAAGTTTATTTTTTGGTAATCAAATTTTTTTTTTTTAATTGCATGTGGATTTTGAGTCATAGAAAGTCTTTTTCTACACCCAGGTTGTAAGGAGGAATTCATCCAAGCATTCTTCCAATGCATGTAAGGTATCATATTTATTTAAATCTCTGATTCATCTGGAGCCCAGTTTATTTATACCATAAGAAACAGATCTAATTTTATCTTTCCAAATGGCTAGCCAGCTGCCCCAATACCATTTATTAAAAAGCCCACCTCTGTCCTAGTGGTCAGAGGTACCACCTTTCTCATAAACTTCCACGTATATTGGGGTGTGTTTTTCAGACATTCCATCCCATTCCATTCTAGTCCACTGCCCTGTATCACACTGGTTTAATTATAGCGACTTTATGTGTGCATGTGTGCTCAGTCGAGTTTGATGCTATGCAACCCCACAGACTGTAGCCTGCAAGGCTCCTCTATCCATAGAATTTTACAGGCAAAAATACTGCAGTGGGTTGCCATTTCCTCTTCCAAGGGATCTTCCCGACCCAGGGATTGAACCCATGTCTCTTGCATCACCTGTGCTGCAGGCGGATTCTAACCACTGAGCCACCTGGGAAGCCCCGCAGAGACTACAGTATATGCTAATATCTGTAGGGCTGGTCCCCTCTCACAGTCCACTTCACAGTTTTACTCACATGCTTACTTTTTCACATGAACTTTGATGGTCACCTTGTCGACCTCCAGAAAAAAAGATTATTGGTCCTTTTACTGGGATCACATTACGTTTAAACATTAACTTAGTAAGAATTAATATCTTATAATGTCAAAATATTCTATTCAAGAACTGGGGAGGTTAGGTCTACTTTTGCATCTTTCAGGATTATTCCATAGCTACTATCTGTATTAGTTTGCTAGGCCTGCCCGTAACAAAATACCACAGACCGTGGGGCTTAAACCACAGAAAGTTACTTACTCAAAGTTCTGGCGGCTGGAAGTCTACCAGTAAGGTGTTGGCAAGTTGGATTCTTCTGAAACCTGTCTTCTTGGCTTGCAGACGGCCACTTGCCTGCCGTGCTTCTTCCATATTACTTCCCTGGTGTCTCTCTGTATGTATGTCCCTCTCTCCTCTTCTTACAAGAATACCAGTCGGTTTTGAGTCCAGCCCAATGGCCTCATTTTAACTTTTTAAAGGCCCTGTTTCCACATACAGTCACATTCTTAGGTACTTCTGATTGGGGCTTCAACAGATACATTTTGCAGGGGACAGAATTTAATCTATAACACTGTATTATGTTTATTAAGTATTATTAAGTTTATTAAGTATTTTATCTTTTCTGTTGCTATTTTAAATGGAGCTTTCACTTTTACCTTATACCTTTCACTTTCACTTATACCTTCTATCTGGTAATTATTTCTATATTGGTTATTGACGTTTCTATGTTATTTTATATGTAACTGTCTGGATGAATTCTTTTGTTGTCTCAGTCATTTTTATCATTGACTCACTGTAGAGTTAGTTCTCCAGCAAATGATCATGTCTCCCACAGCTAATTTTACTTCTTCCTTTCGAATTATTTTCTTGTGCCTAACGGAACTGATTGGTAGTGTCAATACAACGTTCAAAAGTAATGGAAATGGGGCTTCTTTGGTGGCCCAGGGGTAAAGAATCGCCTGCCAATGCAGAAGACACAGGTTCAGTCCCTGATCTAGAAGGATTCCCCACGCTGCAGAGCAACGATGCCCGTGTGCCACAACTACTGAAGTCCATGAGCCCTAGAGCCTGTGCCCGGCACCAGAAGTCACTGCAGGGAGAAGTCTGGGCACTGCACCTGGAGAGCAGCTGGGTGTGGCTGCGTTAAAAAGCTCTACTTCTAAAAACAACCAACAGACTTGACGTGGCCTGTGGGCAGTTTTCCAACCTCTGGCTGCTCTGATTACTTAGGTTTTTCCCACATAACCTGTCATATACTTAGACTGGTGTATTAAAGTTCCTATTATTGGGGTGTTTCTATTTGTTTTTCCTCCCATACTCTATACAGGAGGTTGCTGTGATATTTGGTGCATATATGTTCACTGTAACATATCATTGACCATACGTATCATGAAGTTTTAGAGCTTAAAACTGATTCAGCGTTCATTACACAACTCATGATTGTCATAATCATTCACATTTCACTCTGTTAGGTCTTTGTTCCAACCTGTGTAGATTGTAAATGCAACTTTACATCTTAAAAAATGACACATCACGAAATCTCTCATTTCTAAAAGAGCCCCTGAAGAAATCCACCTTCTCAACTATCAGGTAAAATAAATGAACATATTCCAGAGGAAATAATACCCAGAAGACTAAAAGAAAAATGCTGCCCAAAAGTGTAGAGTCTGCTCTTCTAAGAGAAAGTGCAGTGACACGTGGTGTATGTGTAACAGACGTTCTGTTCTGCACAGAGATGTCAGCTATATTGCTATCACACTCCAATGAAACATGAGAATGCTTTAGTGAGACATACAAAGTTTCAAATAAATACATTAAGTGCAAAAAAAGTTATTTACTCAAACGAGGGTATTTCAATATTCACTTACAAAACAATCACCCACCATGTCAGTTTCTGCAAAAACGCCCCAGTCAATAATGAGCTGAAGTGTCTGCGTCAGTGCCTTTTGGGCTTCTGAATTGTTTTGTGTGACGTCACAATCACAACCCTCCACTTGTTGTTTACAGGTGCCTGATATATCTTTACCAATTCCGTGATTTTTAGCTTTTTAATCACTTTTCTTGGGTGGGGGGAGGGATGGGTCTCTTGAATACAGCATAAAGTTTTGCTTTATGAACCAACTTGAAAATCTCTTAATTTTAATAGGTGATTAAGCCTATTTATTGATATGACTCATGCTTGGTATCAACTCTGTCATGTTATTTTTTGTTAGTTATTGTATTATATTTACTATATTTCTCTATGTGATGTAATTATTTGTCTTTGTGTTTTTTAAAAAGGAAACTCTAAAGATGGTTTTATATTGCTGTTATATGATGATTTTTCTATTTGTATCTTTTAATGTCTTCCATTTTTTCCTTACTTAACCTTACACTGTCTGGTGGGTCAGTTTTAAACAGTACCTTCTAATTATCATCTGACTCTTTGTGACCCTATGGACTATGCAGTCCATAAAACTGGAGTGCGTAGCCTTTCCCTTCTCCAGGGGATCTTCCCAATGCAGGGATCGAATCCAGGTCTCCCACATGGCAGGGGATTCTTCACCAGCGGAGTCACCAGAGAAGCCCATATTGAGCACTACTCAATAATAAGGGACTTTCTTGGTGGCTCCCTGAAAACTCACTGGAAGGACTGATGCTGAAGCTGAAGCTCCAATACTCTGGCCACCCGATGTGAAGAGCCAACTCTGGAAAAGACCCTCAAGCTGGGAAAGATTGAAGGCAAAAGGAGAAGAGGGCAGCAAAGAGTAAGATGGTTAGACAGCATCACCGACTCAATGGACACGAACCTGAGCAAACTCCGGGAGATGGTGAAGGACAGGGAAGCCTGGCGTGCTGCAGTCCACGGGGTCGCAGAGAGTCGGACGTGACTTAGTGACTGAACAACTGGTGGCTCAGTGGTAAAGAATCCACCAGCTAATGCAGGAGACCCAAGAGTCCCTGGGTCAGGAAGATCCCCTGGAGCAGGAAATGGCAACCCACTCCAGCATTCTTGCCTGGAGAATCCCACGGACAGAGGAGCCTGGCTGGCTACTGTCCACGGGGTCACAAAAAGAGCTGGACTTAGAAATGAAGTAACAACTCAGTAATAAAAAGGAATGAAATACTGATTCACATAGCAACATGGGTCAATCTCAAAATAATATGCTGAGCGAAGGGAGATAGAAAAAGACTATATACTGTGTGATCCCACGCATATAAAATCTAGAACATGCAAAACAGTGTATGGGGACAGAAAACACAGCAGCGGTCTGTGGAGGAGGGTTGGGGCTGGGGGGAGAGACTGAAAAGGAGCAGGAGCAAACTGCTGCAGGCAAGGAGTCAGTTCATTGTCTCGACTGTGCTGATGCTCTCACAGACATGTTAAAACTAATCATACTGTACATTTGAAACATGTATAGTTTATTCTGAGCCAATTATTCCTCAATAAAGCTGGTCAAAAAATAAATGTAAAGAGGCAATTCAAAACCATCTTTTGCGAGTTAAAAAAATAAACGGTTAAAATGTTCCATTATCTATTCCTTTTCCAACCCTATGTTCAAGGTTTGGTAACCATTCCTTGGAGTTCTCAAATTCTACTACATTTTCAAATAAGACAGTTGTATCCTACCGAGTCTTCTTCTGGGGCTGTAAGATGTACATCTCCCAATTCAGAATCCCCATTCAGGAAAGGAACTTTAGTTTGCTACCACAGATACACTAGCTCCTACAGTGAAATCCAACTGAAGATACCAAAAGTAAAGAGCTGCAAGAAGTCTCACGCTAAAGTGGCGATTAACATTTAAAGCATGCAACGTCTTCTGTGGGCTGTTCAAAGTTACTAAGCAGAACTTCAAGGTAAAAAAATAAATGGATATCCTCCTATACACTCTAGGAAGAGGACATTTTTGTCCAATTTACCAAAAGTTCAATTTAACCCTCCAATAACAGCAGCAACCAGTGCTTCAAACCCTCTTAAAATACCCTTAGGATGTTTCTGAGATCCATCTCCCCAGGATTTCTCAACATTTTCCACCAAAGTACGCCTCAGTGACAGAGGACAGTGGATCCAGCTGGGGTCCCAGCAGCACCACTGGAATTGAAATTACACTGACATTTTGATTGATCTGAATCAATCCATATACAGCTTACACTCTACTCTTCATTATTTATCAAACATGAAAGTGGTGTCTTAAACCACTTACAAGGCAGTATAACTGGCCTCTGGGAAGACGCTCCTGCCATGTTACCTGTGGCTCTGAGTACCTGGCAAGGCATGCTGTGCTGGGGTGGTGTGAATGTACGGGTTTCCTATTTACTCGTCGTCATAATACTAGCAAGTTACAATTTCTCAGAAAATTACAGTAAAAAGTAACAGCAAGGAGGGAGGTAGATATAAAGCTAGATTCTAGAACTAAGAGTATTTACGTAGAAGCAAGGAGACGTTCATCAAATTGGTTTTCAGGCGATCACTAAAATCTACAAAGTTCAGATTACCACCACTGATATTTACTTTAAGCCTGGAACCACGCTGGGCACATTATCACACCCTGCAAATAAGAAAGCTGGAGGGGATAACTTACCTAAGGTCCCAGAGAAAGGGTGGAGAGTTGGGATCAAACAAAGGCAACAGGCACTCTCAACCCCTGAGGTTCTGCTGTCTTGATGACTAACTTTCCAAGAATGTTAAATTCTGTCTGATGCAGTCTGTTTAAGGGATAAGTGAGTAGAATAAATTCTAGCAGTGCTTCTGGACAAATTAAAGTTAAGGTCACACAACTCACAGGAGAAAACTCCAGTCTAGTTGAGTAAGTTCAATTATGAAACATTTCTAACTCCTTGATGATGCTAATAGGTGAATCACTATCAAATCTGATTCGTGTAGCTTGAAAATTATAAATAAGATATCTGTATATTCTGGCTTGCCTGGGACAGTCCCAGCCTGTAGCTGTTTTCTGATGGAATTATTAATAGGGGACCCAATGTCACTCTCAAAAGGGCTTCCCAGGTGGCGCTAGTGGTGAGGAACCCCTCTGTCAATACAGGAAACGTGAGAGACACGGGTTCAATCCCTGGGTTGGGAGGACCCCCTGGAGAAGGAAGTGGCAACCCACTCCAGTATTCTTGCCTGGAGAATCCCATGGACAGAGAAGCCTGGTGGGCTACAGTCCACGGGGTCGCAAAGAGCTGGACACGACTGAAGCGACTTAGCACATCACTCTCCAAAGTGTTCTAGTTTGGACAGCAAATTTTATGGTCATCCAAATTATAAACAATAACTGACTAAATTTAGGAATGGTATGGGGGTCTGAAACAGCTGCTAGTCCTGGAATGAAGTATTAATGTGAAAGAGAAGAGATGGGGGGGGAGCAAGCTAGGCAGGGTTAGGTCTACACACACAAGCTGCTCTAAACCAAGGCCCAGGCGCCTCGCCTGCGCTGACTCCTGAAGGACAGGAGATGCATGCTCTGACCCAGAGTCTCCCTGACTTCCAGTTCCTCTTCCTTTCATTTCAGCCAATATTTCAGTATGAAGCTATGTTTGCTACTGGGGGAAGAGCAAAGAAAAAATACTCAGACCAATTATCTACGTGTAAACAAACCTCTATGAAATTCTTATTTCTTGGGTGAGAGGCTGATGAGCCAGGTGAGAGGAGTGAGATGTGCAAAGTCTACATCTGACTCAGGTCAGAAATAGGAAGGGAAAGAGTGAGGAATATCTTCCTTAGTATTTCTTTCCAGGTTTCAGTCTATTTCTATTTTAGGGAAAAGAGAAACAGGGGAGCACTGGCTCTTCCGGGAACCCTTTTCCTCGGCACACTGATAAAATTACTCCTACTTGGCAACTTGAGAGAACGGCTCAAGTCTGCAGCTTCCCTTTAAGGACCGTTCCCGCTGGTTCATTTGAATTGCGAATCTCCTCTGGAAGAGGGGCCCAATGTTTAAACACTTTCTTTACGCACATAAATTTCTTTTTGAATTAAATCATTTAAAAATCAGAATGTGTTGTAACATCCTTATATTTCAGAAGTCCTAACCCTGGGTAAAACAAACAAAAAACCTGAGCTGTTTTCACACCATCTCTTCAGGTGGATTCTAGTTTGAGGGGTGAGGGGGAAGGCTCCTAGATAATTTCACTACACCTCCCTCCACCGACTCAAAAATTCCTAGTTAACTGCTGTATGTATCTTTTCCTAATCGCTCGTGAGAAAAAAAAGTCAAATTTCTGCCTTTCAAAGTATTTATGCATCTATTTCAGTTGGGGCTTCCCCAGTGGCAGGAGATGTGGGTTCAATCCCTGGGTCGGGAAGATCCCCTGGAGAAGGAAATGGAAACCCACTCCAGTATTGTTGCCTGGGAAATTCCCATGGACAGAGGAGCCTGGTGGGCTACAGTCCATGGGGTGCAAGAGCTGGACACAACTGAGCAACTAAAACCACCACCACCATTCAGTTAAAAAATGAAATAAAATCCCTTTTCTAGTCAATAGGGAAACCAAACTAAGAAAGTTTCAGGATGTATTTTTGTTTCAGGAACCAAGATGCAGGAGACATTTGTGATTCTGCCACTGGACTCAGCTTCTCTGAGTTACCAGGGCATAGGCAAAAGGAATGAAAAAGAAACAACAACAGTTAACACCGGAGACGGGGGCTGGGCTGTGGAAGGTATTCTTGTATACCCTCCAGATTTGTGAACGTTTTTAAGATTTTGAAGTATTTGAAATTCTATCACTAAGTCATCTGCATAAAGTAGTCTTGTAACCAGATGAAGGCAGATGAGGCTACGACTGGCCAAATGTTCATGGACAAAAATTTTTTTTTCACACACAAGAGAGTTCTGATAACCAAGCTGCCAGGCTGTCCACACAGACAGGATGGCAAATAAGCTGACTGCAACCCAGCAGTACATAAACACCCTTTAGTTCTGAAGACTTGGAAACAGACTTCAGGTTACACTGGAGATGCCCAAGTTCTAGCCTGATGATGATAATTATTAGTTCTGTGACTCTGAGAAAGTCACTTATTTCCCAGGGTCTCAATTTTCCTCACTCAGCAGAGCAAGGGGTCTGAAGGCCCAGGGCCCTTCTAGTCGTGAACTGGGCAAGTCTGCTGCTGCTGCTCATCCGGAGCATCATGGTGCCCAAGTGCCAGACCATACCTTGCTCAGGACAGTCAGCGAGGTCACCCGCGAGCAGGATGGTGGTCCAGGGCTAATGGGAGCTTAGGTCCCTGGGATCAGGTCCCACGGCCTCAATTCTCTCCTGAAAACAGGTGGCGGGGGGGGGGGGGGGGGGGGGGGGGGGGGGGAGGGTAGTCAACCTGCCAGAGCAGCTGTGCCCAGGATCACAACTGTACCAAGCAGATGTCCCTCGATTCGGTGTGTGTTCGTGACCTCCTCAATAGAAACATTTCCAGGAAAGAGTGGTGGAGAGGGTAAAACTACTTAAAAGTTAATAGTATATGCAATTATGAAATAAAATTCCTGATCTCAGGATATGTCAGGGAAACTACACTGAAGAAAAGATTCTCAGGACACTTAATTGAGGTTAAATTTTAACGCAAATAGAGCCCCAAGTCCCTGAATGGGGGCACTTTATCTTCTGTGTGTATTGGTAGTGATGTGGCAGAAGGGAGGGTGTGAAGCTGGGCACTCCATATACGCTCACCGAACCCCGGGGCCAGGCTCTGGGCAGGATGCGGCGGGTACAGTCACTGTCCCCGCCCACCCGGAGTTTATAACAGATCCCGAATCCTTATGGCAGATGCAGAAGCTGGCTCAGCCCAGCTCTGGGACACTTCCGAGGTCACACAGCTGCTAAGCGGAGGGCCAGGGTTTGAATCAATGTCTGCTTATAATAACCACCAGATGACTGTACTCAGTACTGTAAGACTGGAAAGAGATTGTGTATTTAACATTCTCTTTTCATTCTTCTGCTTAGTTTTTGGAGAGAACATCTTTTTAAAAGTTAAGATGATTTTTGTCTAAAGAGAGCAACTTTGTAGTATTTGCTTCCCTGGTGGCTCAGACGGTAAAACGTCTGCCTGCAATGTGGGAGACTGGGGTTCGATCCCTGGGCCGGGAAGATCCCCTGGAGAAGGAAATGGCAACCCCCTCCATTACCCTTGTCTGGAAAATCCCACGGACGGAAGAGCCTGGTAGGCTACAGTCCATGGGGTCGCACAGAGTCAGACACGACTGAGCAACTTTACTTCCTTCACTTTGTACTATTTACTTTTGAGGAATGTATCAATTACTCTTTTTTTTTATTAATTTATTTTAATTGGAGGCTAACTACTTTACAATATTATGGTGGGCTTTGCCATACATTGACATGAATCAGCCACAGGTGTACACGTGTCCCTCCATCCCCATCCCATCCCTCTGGGTTGTGCCAGTGCACTGGCTCTGAGTGATCTGTTTCATACATCAAACTTAGACTGGCAGTCTATTTCACCTATGGTAATATACACGCTTCAATGCTATTCTCTCAAATCATCCCACCCTCGGCTTCTCCCAGAGTCCAAAAGTCTGTTCTTTACATCTGTGTCTCTTTTGCTGTCTTGCACATAGGGTTGTCATTACCATCTTTCTAAATTCCATATATATGCATTAATATACTGTATTGGTGTTTTTCTTTCTGACTTAGTTCACTCTGTATAATAGGCTCCAGTTTCATCTACCTCATTAGAACTGAGTCAGTCTTGAGGACACATACATGAACAGAAGATGAACATGTGAATAAAACTTAAATATAAACAAAGAAATGAACTGTATTCAATAAAAGTATCTGCGAAAAAAGGTTAAATTTACTTAACACCTTATTGATCAGACACATAACAGGCATTAAGTTTCTGCAAAAATTCTCCAGTCAGTAATGTGTTTAAAAGGGCCTAAATTGAAATCAACTTCTGAGAACCCAATTTCCTAAGTAATAGGGGATTCCCTCTTTCCAAACACCAAAGGGGATCCCCTTGAAACATCTTATCTGCAAGATGTGCGCCCACAGGATGTCCTCTAAGACTCAGACACAGGCTCCAACCCACCCTCTGGGGTCACTCTCTCCCCCTGCTCCTCACCCAACCACCCCAGGCTGCCAGCAGTTTCCACCTGCTCGTTTCATGCTCCTGTATTTGTGCTCACTTGATATACTTCCAAATCTCAGGTTCGGTGTCATTTCCTTTAGGGTATCTTTCCTGTTCTTTCTACCCACCCCCAGAAGAAATGAATTTCTCTTTTCTTTGTGGCCCACTGCGGCTTAGGCTATCATGGCATCAGCAACATTTTACTGCTAATTTGACTTTACGTCACTCAGACAATCAGCCCCTTGGAGGGGAGAATGGAGTTTTTTTCTTCTGCATCATCCAGCACCTGGTATATAACAGGTCACTAATAAATTTTTTTTTCAATTAATTTATGTTTGTGAATTATATTACTATTTTTGGATTGGCTATTATAAGCTGACTAATATAGACCTTGCTCGAAGCATAGTCCTCAGTCAATTAGGAAGACACTTGTTTTGAGGCAGATTCCTCTACCTCACCGCCCACAACAGATGAGACCTTCTGGTGTCTGAGTGAACGCAGCCTGGGTGGGGAAGGTGAGTGGTTACCGTATTTATTGGCAACGCAGCCCCACACTTCCTGTCCTGTCTCTCTCTAACTAGCTGTGGAACTTGGACTGCAATTTTCTCACCTTGTTAGATGTCTAAGCAGCATCCCTTCCACCTCTAAAACCCGACACAGCAAGTCTCAATCCTCAAGTATGAAGATTAAGTTAGAATGATACAGAGAAGACCAGCATAGCTGTATACTAAGCTGACAAGAAAATTCAGTGTCCAGGTTTTTTGGTCAGAAGGCTTAGAGCCACAGAAAAAGCAATGGCTTCAGATCAAGAAGCCCAGGGTCCTGGCAGGGTGAATTCAGATGCAGGAGCCTCCGTTTCCCCGCAGGGCTAGAGACCCTGTTCTGGGAGGCCGACTGTGGCCGGCTCCTCTCTCCAGTTCCTCTTCCATCCTTACCCCAGGTTCCTTTCCTCTGCCCAATATTTATTTGCTTAAGTCCCACAGAAGGAAGGTGCTATGTTATCAGAGACTTCATAGCTTGTTAGAGATAAAAAAAAAAAAGTCAGGGTGTCAGCTTAAAATATCAGGAGAGGAAAAGGTCCTTCATAAAGTTCACAGGAAGTTTAAAAGGAAGAAGCAGGCTTTAGCTTTGGACTTCTGGATGGAAGTCTTGTTCAGTTACTTAGGAGCCAACTGATGGGGAATTTACTCTTTACACCTATTTCTTACTAGTAAAATGGGAACATGAGTACTTCTCACAAGTTTCTCTGTATTTCATCATTTATATTTTGCTGACTTATGTCAGGTGCTGTACCAAATGTTAACTAATCTATGCTGGGAAAGATTGAGGGCAAGAGAAGGGGGAGGCAAAGGATGAGATGGCTGGATGGCATCACTGACTCAATGGACATGAGTTTGAGCAAACTCCAGGAGATGGTGAAGGACAGGGAAGCCTGGCATGCTGCAGTCCATGGGGTCGCAGAGAGTCAGACACAATTTATCGACTGCAGAACAGTAACAATCCTCATGACAACTCTGATCGAGGGTGAATACTGAGGTAGAGACTACCTCACTTGCCCACGAATACAACCAGGCAGCAGTGGAGACAGGTGTCCCCTGATATTACACAGGTCAGTTTTAACAAGTTCCTGGGCTCTGGTCAGACCCAGCCTAGTGGGCCTAAGCATCTATTGGCTGCTACTGATACGGACGGAAATGGTCATTCCCCAGGTGTCACACCAGGCAGTCATTTGTCATTGCAGCAGCCTGCAATTAGTTCTCATTCTGAGATCAAATTTGATTCTGTTAAATATATTCCAGGAAACAGACACTTGTTATCTAATGATGAAGACCGACTGATGCAAACTAAATACCAATAAAACCTCCAGAAACATCTGAAGCACAGGTGTAGACCCTCAATTTATCATTTTTTGTTTAGTCGCTCAGTTGTGTCCGACTCTTTTTGACCCCATGGACTACAGCACGCCAGGCTTCCCTGTCCTTCACCATCGCCTGGAGCTTGCTCAAACTCATGTCCACTGAGTCGGTGATGCCATCCAACCATCTCATCCTTTGTCATTCCCTTCTCCTGCCTTCAATCTTTCCCAGCATCAGGGTCTTCTCCAATGAATCAACTCTTTCCAACAGGTGGCCAAAGTATCTGAGTTCAGCATGAGTTCTTCTAATGAATACTCAGGGTTGTTTCCTTTAGAATTGACTGATTTGATCTCCTATCAATCCCAAAATCAACCTGCTGGTGCACATATGTATTTTAGATTAAATCCTCTGCTACTGAAAATTTTGGATCCCTTTCTCCTTTGTCAAAGAAAGAAAACTAAGTGTGGGGAATGACTCCTTTAGGGAAGCAGTAGTGTGGTGAGTGGCAGCATGGATTTTGTGGTTAGACTTCAACTACGAAGTAGAAGTTTGAATGCCGCCTCTCCCCTTAAAGCCATGTGACACAAATAGCAGCTCAGAGGCCCAGCTGCTTGGCATCTCTCTGAACCTCTTATAGCTGAGGTCAGGAGGAAATGAGCATGCACATGAATCCATGAGCATGGTGTCTGGCACATAAAAAGTAGCTATTTTAATTTTTATTGCTACTGTTATTAATACCATAAATATTCCCTTGGAATAACATAGATCTGAATTGCACAGATCCACAATCATGGATTTTTTTTTTCACTAAATATGTACTACATGATCTTCAGGTGGTTGAAACCCAGGATGCAAAACCGTGGATACGGAGGGCTGACTTTAAATTCATACATGGATTTTCCACAGTGTGGAGGGCTCTAAACTTGGAGTTGTTCATTAATCAACTGTAGTATAGTTTTCTGAAGATGTGTTTGGTGAAAACTTAACATTATGAATTTTGTTCTTATTCTGAAGAAGATGGGCATAGAAGTTATGCTCTTTGTATCACTGTTTCAGCCACATTTAATGTTCCCAAGAGTGCAGAAAGCCTGTTCACGTGCATGATTCAATCCTCAGCATGACCTTGGAAGGTAGATATTATCACTCCTCATTTCACAGGTTAGCAAACACAAGCTCAAAGCAGAGAAGGAACCAGCCCAAGGTCAAAAATACCAAGTGCCAAATTTTAGTCCAAGCCTTCTGACCTGAGCTTCTGCCCCACCACATTTTAACCCTACAACGACAGAGAAGCATCTCCTTTAATAGTTCCCATTTGTCCTGAATTTCCTAGAGAACTCCACATCTACCAGTCAGCATTCTACTGTAAGCAACAACCCTCCTCTCTCATTTACTGTTGTTTAGTGACTGAGTCATGTCCGACTCTTTGCGACCCCATGGACTATAGCCTGCCAGGCTCCTCTGTCCATGAGATTTCCCAGGCAGGAATACTGGAGCAGGTTGCCACTTCCTCCCCGAGGAGATCTTCCTGACCCAGGGATCGAACCTGCATCTCCTGCATTGGCAGGTGGATTCTTTACCACAAGTCACCTGGGAAGCCCTCTCCCTCATTCATTATCAGCTTGGATCCCTGTTTTTATCCTCCAGTGGCTGATAATTCATTTCTGACCTTAATCATCTTGTTGGTCATACTATCTGCTTTAGACAGGAACAGCCCCTTCAAGCTGACCTGAGTCCTTAGGACATGCTCCCATCAGTTTTCTCTCTGAAAAATAACTCATTTTAACATCAGCTGTTCTTTTTCCTATTGAAGAGCTGTAGTCAGGTGTCTCAAAAGCACTCGCACACAACTCTTTCCTAACTTAACCACTGTACCTAAATACCTGCCCGGAAACCAACACGACATTGTAAAGCAATTTCCCGACAATTTAAAAAATAAATTTAAAAAATGTTTTCTTTAAAACAAACAAACAAACAAAAAAACCCGTCCAGTACAGCACCATACCCTGGAGACACTTTTTACATGCTTGAAGAAACAATACTATCACAGAAAAGATCATGCTGAGTCTGCTACAGAGCTAGCTAGATGGAATTATAGGGAAACACACAGGAAAAAACATACAAGACAATTAATTTCACCCTGTTGTCCTATATATGTTTACCTTCAGTTTACAAGAAGCTGCCCGAATAATACTCAAAGAGGCACAGTCTCTCCTTTTGCCGTTTCCTGACTGAAGATCCCACCCAGGCAAGTGGGCAGGTGGGCAGGTGATGTGCGACCATATGAGCCACACTCTTAACTCAGATAAGGAACGGCTGCTTGGTGAGAGAGCAGGGAGCTGAGAGCAGCAGCATCTCTGAGAGCTGCTTTGGAAATGACGTCATGAGGTAGTAGGACGGACACCTCATCTTTCATTGTAAGGTCTGCTAAATGGATTCCAGAGCATAAAAACAAGCATTTAAAGAATGGGGTGGGGGCGGAGGGCAGAACTTCTGTGGTGGGGAGACTGCGCTTCCAATGCAAGGAATGGGTTTGAGGGCTTCTCAGGTGGCGCTAGTGGTAGAAAACCCACCTGTCAATGCAGGAGACATAAGAGATGCGGGTTTGATCCCTGGAGGAGGGCATGGCAACCCACTCCAGTATTCTTGCCTGGAGAATCCCATGGACAGAGGAGCCTGGTGGGCTACAGTCCAGAGGGTTGCAAAGGGTTGGACATGACTAAAGCAACTTAGCATGCACATAGGGAACTAAGATCCTACATGCCCACTGGTGAGGTCAAAAATAAATAAATAATTTAAAAAAAATTTTTTAATTAAAAAAAAAGTCTACTCCTCATAGCTAATAAATCAAAGCTTACTAATTTTGGAAACTAGATTCTCTCAAAAAACAAAAGAAAAATAAAGAAATAACCAGGGGAGAAAAATGCCAAACAGTCCTTTGTGGATCTCAATCTCTTTATTTAAACAAAGTCTGTTTCCAGATTTCTTTCTTTCTCAGAGAGGCTAACATTACTTCTAGTGGTACAACCCATGTGGCCTATACCAGTATCATGAAGAGCAAACTGAATGGAATGGATGTTAAAGGGCAGGCTTCGGTGCTGAAGGTCACGACAATGGTTCAGTTGAGGGCGCTGGTAATTCAGAAGGTGAAATGGGTTAAGGGACCGTTTCAGTCCCTGAACACATCTTCACCCACAGGGAAGAATTGCTGTTGGCGTCGTGAGTGCCTAGACCAGCCTAAACGCAGGGCAAACGAGACTGCAGCCTTTCAAACCAGTCCTGAGACCAGCATCTAACAGTGCCAAGCTAGCAAATTAACAAAATTTGTTTTTTAGTTCTCCTATTCTCCAGGCCCTCTTGAGATTTTTAACACAGTAGTCAGGGTAGCTTCCAGCTGCCAGAAGTCCCTCAGTCCTGCTCTGTAAACCTCCACTCTTTCCTTCCCTACCTCCTCCCCAAACAAATCTCGTTTTTCCAAATATCAGGGCTGAGGTCTGATGATCTGGCTAACTCAGGGTTGTCAGGCATGAGGCTGGGTCATTTGAGAGAGTACTGCATTTCAAAGTAGAAAAAGACAAGGAGATGGGACAGTTTCGGGAGAAAGACATGTCCAGTCTTTTCTTTGAAGCTTTGAACAGCTAATACCAAGGAGGCTGAAAGTAAAACCAAGAGAATCAGCCTGAGATCATTACAAAAGCCAACCCTTATCTCTCTCTCTTTTCAAGTGTCCATCCAGAGCCTAAGGCACTGCACCAACCCAGGGCAAGTCACCTGCAGCCGTCCCCACCACAACCACACAAAACACTCCCAGACCCACAAGAAATTGCTGTTTCAGGAGTAGCCACATGTGGGAATCAAAAGCCCCAGCACACAACTCACAGGTCTCAATGTTAGTTCACCCCAAGCTAATCTCGGAAGTTATTAGCCAGGCTTTTCCTTTTGACTGAAAACATTACGACCTCACAACTGCAATCAGTGAACTACTTTATCACAAGTGTTTCTCTGTGGTTTTCAAAACTGCTTTTCCATCAGCTATGGTTCTTTGTGTGTGTGCTTGGGTTTTAACAGCTGCTGGCTGGCTAGTTTTCCTACAGCCTTATGAACTGTAGGAACGGCCATGCAACGGCGATGAACCTTAAGTGAATCCAAAAGGTCTGAAAATATCTTCTCTAGTCCACCTAACTGTTGCAGAGACAGAAAAGGAATGAAGTAGAGGATAATGGTCAGGAAAACAAAAGTATGAGCAAGATACTTCGTATCTTGGATCACAGTCTTAAAATTTCAAGTTGGGAAAGATCTGGCAATAAAAAAAAACTCTACCGAGAAACAAGTCACATAATAATTATCTAGATATCTGCTTCAACTTCTGTAGTTTATGTACTTTTCTATTTTATGTACAAATAATACATAGTAACTGCTAAAGCTTACCATGAGTTCATCCATTCATAAATAGCACAAAACCAGTGCCCCAAATCATGCACAAAGAACAGCTGCTCAAGGAAAGAAGAGCAAAATAATAAGCTTCATATTTTGTCTTGGATTTAAGATAAAGGAATCCACTAAGAGATCTGGGTATAAAATCCCACGCACAATTACATTACTTCATCTGTTTCTAATAAAACTGCAGATGACAGTGATGAATTATCAGATACAAGCCAAATGCCAATGATAATATAGGGGAAAAAAGTTTACCATCTAAAGTACACGTCCACTTGGCTGTGCCTCCAGCATGGACGGAAGCAAAAGTAGTAGCAAAATGCTTTTGCAAAACAAAACTTCCACGTGGATGGGAGAATAGAGCCCTGAGTGGACGATGGAAAAGGAACTGTAGTCTGAGGACACCGTTCTTGCCCCAAGGACCCCCTCCAGCAGGAATTCTCTGCAAACTGCCTCAGTGGCTCTAACCCACCATCCACCCTCAGGCACAAATGCTCTACAACCTTCAGAACATTTTTCCTTCATCTCAGGGTCAAACACACCTCTCTCCCACACCAAAGGCAGGAGCCAACCATCCAGCCCAGGACCGCACACACACAGGAACTCTGCACGGCACTACATCTGTATCACTACATCTGTATCAAGTGATTCCTGGACACACATGTGCTGATTTTCCTTAGTCTTGACCTTCCTTATGAAGTTTTTTTTTCCCCTGGCCTACTTTATTAGTAATACTTTCTACTTTACTATAAGTCTCCTTGTAAACTGATTTAAATCCTTTGTACAATGAAATATACAGATACACATTAAGACGTATATCTGAACCACCACACAGACTGGAACACAACGTCCGACGCATTAGAGTCAGGCGAGCTGAGTTCTGTGGCCACTCTCAGGCCTGTAAGCGTTGGTTGTGTCCCCCATACACACTTGTATCACTCAATTTAGCACACGGCTGTACTCACGTGCCTGTATTTCCTGTGTGTGTGTTAGCCGCTCATTCGTGTCTGACTCTTTGCAACCCCATGGACTGTAGCCCTCCAAGCTCCTCTTCCCGTGGAATGCTCCAGGCAAGGATACTGGAGTGGGTTGCCATTCTCTTCTCCAGGGCCCGGGGGATTGAACCTGGCTCTCCTGCACTGCCGGCAGATTCCTTACTGTCTTTCTGGGGCAGACTCAGTTCATGGGCAGTTGTACATGAATTGTAGATGTTTGAGTGAAAAGAAATTTTCTTTTTTTTTAATATGGACCATCTTAAAGGTCTTTATTGTATTTGTTACAATATTGCTTCTATTTTATTTGTTTTTTTTTTTTTTTCATGGGGTGTGATGGTTAATTTTGTGTGTTACCTTGACTGGGCTAAAGGATGATCAGAGAACTGGTGAAACAGTACTTCTTGCCGTGTCTTTGAGGGTGTCTCCAGAGGACAGAAGCATTTGAAATGACAAACTGAGTCAGGGAGATCACCCTTGCCAATGTGGGTGGACTGCACCCAAATGCTGATTGCCAACAAAAGCCTGGAGCATCTGTCTTCTCCTGCCCTTGGACACTAGTGCTCCTGGTTCCCAGGCCTTTGGACTAAGGCTGGGATTGCACTACCAGCCTGCCTGGTTGCTCAGCTTGCAGACAGCGGATTGTGGGACTTCTCGGCCTGCACGCTCATGTGAGCCAGCTTCCATAATAAATCTATAATAGATATTAAGACTTCTTTTTAAACTTATTAAAATCTATTTGGAGGGGGGCATGCCATTCAGCCTGTGGGATCTTAGGTTCCCCGACCAGGGACTGAACCCAGGCCCTCAGCACCAAGAACTGAATCCTAACCACTGGACCACCAGGGAAGCACCAACAGTAGACTTATTAGTAGGATAATTAATAAATTTTTAAATTTAATAGGGTCTTATAAATACATAGGATCCATATCTATCCTATTGGTTCTGATTCTCTGGAGAACACTGACTATAATACACAGGTCATAAAGCTTTAATTTTTATAGTTGATTTGTTGATGGTTAATCCCAAATCTTCACAACGCTTCTAACTGCTGTATCTTGGTATCTGGCTTACAGCCTCAGTTACCAGACTCCAAGATATCCACATTACTCAGATAAACTTGGAGGAAAAGTCAATACTTCCCTCCCACCCTTCCCCATCCTCCAAATGGATATACTAATACAAGACTGTAAAAAAAAGACACTTTAATTACATAGAGGTTTTTGTCATCATTGGCTCAAGAAAAACCACATTTACAACGTGAAGGAACACATTAAAATTTTTGATTCTATTTTTGAACATTAACTTTATTAAATCTTGAGCCTTCAGTATACTCTGTGTGACAAAATGAAAGTTCACACACAGCACCTCAGCTGCCTGCCAGACACAACGGTCTGTCTTGAGGAGGGGCACTCAGGTGACTGATTCGAGACTAGCTGCTGCTTTCAGGGATCACCATTTTTAGATTCAGATAATGGCAGGTTCACATGCAGCTGTAAGAAATAGCAGAGAAATCCTGCCTACCCTGTGCCCGGTATCCTCCAATGGTAACATCCTGCAAAACTAGAACAGGTAGTCATGCCACGGACACAGATACAGCCGAGACACAGAGCACTTCCGTCCACCCGAGGGTCCCTCCCCCATGCTGCCTTCTACAGCCACGCACACTCCCCTTCAGACCCCAGTAACCACCGACTCGGTGTCCATTTCTAAGATTTTAAGGCAAAATTTACGGAGCTAGGAACCACCCGCTGACTGAGGCAGCCAAAGGGGCAAAAGCTGCATTCAGTCCACAGGTGAAGAAGATTTCAGGTGAATTCTGAAGAGGATTTCAGGTGAATTTTAAACAGCTGGGAGCTATGATGCTGAAAATGAAAGGAACACTAGGAAGTGAACACCAGGGTGTTACTTTAGAGATCAGAATCAAAATTGAAATGTCAGAATTTCAAGCTCAGATTCAATATGGCCTTTGAAGTTCAAACTACGGAAGATAATTCTCAGGAACCATGTGAAAAACATTTAAAAAAAAGAAAAAAAAATGACAGGAAATCTCCACGAAGGCATTTTAATGGCAGCAGATAGCGACGGAATGGCTTCTCACCTCACAGCCAGACGACTGACTTCATCACATCAGCATTTTCTTTGGTCAAGAAAAAGAAGACCGCCATTTAACCCAACCACTAATAAGTAGCCTGGACTCTAAAGACTACCAAAAGTCCAAGTAAACAGTCACCTGTTACCTCATCAGCAGGGTCTTAGTCTTCAGAAGCTGCAAGAACTTCCTCTTTCCTATAACTGTCCACACACTTGCAGACAAGTCTTATTGCTTTCTATCAATACTTTTCCCAAAGATGCATGTTTCACTAATGGCCAAGTTACTCTGGACCTTGGTACTACCTCTGGTAAGTACTTACAAAAAAAGAACAGAAGAAATTAGTCGCTCAGTTGTGTCGGACTCTTTGTGACACCATGGACTACCAGCCCGCCAGACTCCTCTGTCCATGGGATTCTCCAAGGCAAGAATACTGCAGTGGGTTGCCATGCTCTCCTCCAGGGGATCTTCCTGACCCAGGGACTGAACCCGGGTCTCCTGCAATGCAGGTGGATTCTTTATTGTCTGAGCCACCAGGGAAGCCCAAAAGAAAGGTTCTTGCCTCTCACACTCTATCCCATTGTTTTTTGGGGCTTTTAAAATTTATTTATTTTTTTATTGAAGGATAATTGCTTTACAGAATTTTGCTATTTTCTGTCAAGTGAAGTGAAGTGGCTCAGTCGTGTCCGACTCTCTGCGACTCCATGGACTCTATAGCCTACCAGGCTTCTCCATCCATGTGATTTTCCAGGCAAGAATACTGGAGTGGGTTGCCATTTCCTTCTCCAGGAGATCCTCCCGACCCAGGGATTGAACCCGGGTCTCTCGCATTGTAGGCAGACACTTTACCGTCTGAGCCACCAGGGAAGTCAAACCACAACATAAATCAGCCATAGGTAAATCCCACTGTTAACTGTGATGAGTACAAATGTTTCTATAACTTTTGGTTTCCTGCCCCCTCCACTACAATTTTTAGACTCTTTTGTGTCTAAAAAAATCAAAACAAATGGCATAGGTTAAAGAAAAACAGCAGTTACTTAAATCTATTAAAATTATTTTTGGTCAAAGAAACAGAGATAGTAAGATACCCAAAAGAACAACTAGAAAATGTCTACTGGATCAAATAACAAAGCATTCCCTTCTCCTCCTCTACTCTCCCACCCCCTTAGAGACACATTGCATCAGAATGCTAATCTCAATAAATATCAGCAGGAAGGGACATTCTGGAGAGAGCAAGTCAATTTTATACCCGTAACAAGATGCAACTTTCTAAATAAAGAGGGATTTCAAACTCTAACTCATTAGCATCTCTTTTCAATAAGAGACCTCATCTTGTCAACTGGACTTGATGACTTGCCTGGAAACCAGTGGTTCTCACACTCTGAGCCTGAATCAGGATCACCTGGAAAGCCTGTCCAAACACAGACTCCTGGCCCCATCCCCAGAGTCTGATTCAGTAGGTCTGTGCAAGGATCTAAAAATATGCATTTCAACCAAGTTCCCAGGTGATGCCAACGCTGCTAGTCTGGGGACCACACACTTTGAAAACCCACTGCTCTAAACCTTCCAGACACTTGCAGTTTCTCCTGGATTTTCCTCCTGAAGTCTCAACAGGGGCTTTGGCAGAAAACAAATTTGGGAGACCTAACTTATGGTTCAACTGCTAAATTGCTCTTTGAAATACTGTATCTGAGGTAAACCAGTTCAAAGGTAAAAACAAAGTTCAAAGGAATGCAGTGCTGAGTGGTGCCTCTGCAGCGTAGAACTCCCCCTTGTTTCCCAGTTCACACAACAGCCACGAGTGTGCCCTGCCGCATGCCTGTGTAACTGGGAGTGTGCGGGGCTGAGGCCCCCCAGACACTTTATTTAGTGGAGCTCCCCCCCCTCAAAGTGCAGGCAGTGCTTCATGGTGGTCTCTGAGAAAGTCCATTTGTTCTCAATCCTCTTCACAGTATAAAAAACATAAGGAAAATCCTGACATGTTCAAATTCACCAAATCTTGGCCTCATAGTTTTTGAGAACTGGCCTACACATGGCTCCCCAGATTCTTGGCTAAAGGGGAGGATGAAGTGATATCCGTGGAGTCTCAAAATGCCTTATTTTAGCTGGTTTTCCAACTCCTACCTGTCAAGCCTTTTACACGTAAATTAGTGCTCACTTTGGCAGCACATATATTAAAATTACATGTAAATTATTCAGTTCAGTTGCTCAGTTGTGTCCAACTCTTTGCAACCCCATGAACCGCAGCACGCCAGGCCTCCCTGTCCATCACCAACTCCCGGAGTCTACCCAAACCCATGTCCATTGAGTTGGTGATGCCATCCAACCATCTCATCCTCTATTGTCCCCTTCTCCTCCTGCCCTCAATCTTTCCCAGGATCAGGGTCTTTAAATTATTAAGAGTAACAAAATCATTTCTGTATTAACTTTTAATGTTTTAATATTCATCTAACGTCCGACAGTAATGGCGATGAAATGAAACAACAGGGAAGATAATGGTCAGAGGGTACAAACAAACCAAAAACTCATCTCTCAAGAAAAAAAAAAAATGGCCAAACAGAAATTAAAAGCAGTTTTTGCCTTTAACATCAGAAATGTATTGAATTGTGCTCACTATTAAAAGTAAAGATGTTAATTATACACATGGTTCCTGCCATCTTGGAGCTTGATTTACTATCTTGCAAGGAAGACCAACAAAATGGTAAATAAAAGTGTGTCTTATGTAAGAGTGAATGAGGCAAAGGAGAAGAAATGAGGTGCATAGGCGGAGTGCATCCAAGTGTTCCCATGTGACTCAACCACACGAAGCGTGTGTGTGCTCAGTCAGCTCAGTTCATTGTGACCCCATGGACTGTAGCCCATTAGGACCCTCTGTCCATGGGATTCTCTAGGCAAGAAGAATACTAGAGCCAGTTGCCATTTCCTTCTCTGTGGGGTCTTCCCAACACAGGGGTCAAACCTGCCTCTCTTGCATCTCCAGCACTGACAGGCGGGTTCTTTACCACTTGCATCACCAGGGAAGTACATCAAAGAAGCAAGGTGGGAAAAGAAGCTGGCAAGGTAGGTGGGGACCAGAACACAAAGCTGTGTGTAAGGGAATGGGAAGCAGGAAGGTTACATGGCTAGGGCGTGCATCCTGAAAGAACACTCTCTGAAGTGCACGCGTCCCCCTGCAGGGGGCGCCAGTCAGGAGGCAAGTGCCGCTGCACAGAATGAGCTGTCAGGATGGAGGGAGAGGGCTGGAGAAAACCGATCCACAATGTTTCCTCAATACAGTTCTTAGTTGTCTGACACACAGGTCACTTAATTTATAGGGACCTCAGTTTCACCGTTTGTAAAGTGGGATTAGAATCTTCCCTCTGTACCTCTTAAAGTTACTATGGGAATCAAAAAGCCATGTACCTGAATGACCCTGTTGTATATATTATACATTAAAATTTACATCACAGTGGGTATAACAAGCAGTAAAAGAATGTCTATATTAGAACAAGGAGAATTCATCAAGCTTGTTGGAAAAAATTAAGTACAGTTCTAGCCATGAACAACTGTAACAAAATGTAACTTTTAAAAGGATACAATAAAACCTGGTTATCTAGAAATACTGATAAATCTAAGAAAAGATGTGCAAGAACTTTCATGGAGAAAACTTAAAAACCTAGATAAATTTAGAAAAATATTGTGCTCAAGAGCAGAACTATGTCAATCCTTCCCCAAATGAAATCAATGAAATTCTAATAAACCTCCTAAGGATTTTTCACAGGCCTTGACAAGATAACCCTAAAGTGTGTTAATACTGAAATCACAAAACCATGATGTTGAATGAATACAGCAAGTTGTAAAAGGATACTCTAATATCACTATACAATACCTTTAAATACACAACATACTGTCTGTTGAATGACATACATACTGTCAAGGATTCATACATATAAAACAACAGTAAAAAGCATGCCTGGCAATGATGTTCATCAAATCTAACCATCAAATTCAGAACAGTAGTTACTGAAGGCAACTGGGTGGTGGATACAAAGATGTTTATTATTCCCTTTTTAAATGTCATAAATATTAGTAACCATATTTAGAAACCATAAGAAACCAGAATGCCTTTTGACAACCAGGTTATTATGGGATATAGCATAGTTTCCAAACACCAATCCAATAGCCCCCATCAACACTACCTGGAGTACATGTTAAACATGGAGCAGGAAGAAAAAAAAAAACCACGGATAACTGGGCTCTGCCAGAATCAGAATTTCTGGAAGGCAGCCACATGAATCTAACACACAGCCTCATTTGGGAACCCCTCATAACCATTAGCTATTAATAACTAATCCATCAACAAATTTGATTCCAATCTGACACTGAGATATTTAAGTGCCTGAGATTGCCTAATCACTTTCCAACTGATGCCACTGTCTAGAATGTGGACTCTAATTTAAGTCAAAACCAAGTAAATGTTAAAAGTATTTCCTTTATTATGCTTCCTCCACCCCCTCCAAGGTCACACATGTAAAAACTAGGAGTATCTCATATAAAGTAATAGTATCAAATGATTCCACAGCAGAACATAATTCCTTCATATCCTCCACAGGGAGTATGCAGTAGCAAAAATCTACTGGAGAGGATAAAAAGTGCTATTTTTAAGGATAAAGTGATATAAGTCACTGGCTACCACCCTCAAGTATGTAGACAGCAACACCATGCTTCTCTCCTGATCTTCTTTCCTTGCAATAAAATCATAGGTAACTCTGTCTCAAGAAATGCATAGAACCAAAGGGAAACATAAAGAATAAATTTAGCAAGAAAACAATTTATGAAAAGGTAGAGGTATCAACAATACCTCCATGACAGTTTTCACAGCCCTGCTCCTAAGAATCTTGCCTGGAGAATCCCAGGGACAGCGGAGCCTGGTGGGCTGCCGTCTGTGGGGTCGCACAGAGTCGGACACGACTGAAGCGACTGAGCAGCAGCAGCAGCTCCTAAGAAGTAAAGTTAACTAGAGACTGTGCTGTTAGAACGTATGACCCTTTCAAGGACTGACAGACATGACTTTTCCCCTAATACTTAAAAATTACAACAACAACAAAAAAACATGGAAAGGGAAGATTTTGAGAAACAACACAAATCTGCTAAATGCATCTACAGGAAAGGACTCACTTACCAGGGCTTTCTACGCGCTTATAGTGGTAGGGGTTGATGCACACCTCCTTCTGCTTGGAGCCGAAGGGAAACTCGCAGCATTCCAGGGGTTTCAGTTCATGGTGGCTCTGCAGGTCGGGCCAGCGCCACACGCGGCAGTAGATGACATGCGGCAGCCCCTTCCGGTGGGAGACCTGCAGCCTGCCGTCCAGGGAGCGGGGAATGGTGACGCAGTTACTGGGCTGGCCCGGGCAGCTCAAGGCCTTTTCCAGTTCCTCCATGGCACCCTTCTTTTTCTTCAGTTTTTTCACCAGGGCATCAACGGCTTTCTCTGCCCACTTTTCTTCCTCATCACCCTGCTTCCAGCCAAGAAGTCTCTTCACAGCTGGACTTGTGAAGGAAAATAAACTTGTCACGTTCATGATGGTGCTGTGCACAACTCCTTGTGGAGGGAGAAATACAGACGTCCCCAAATGTGAAAGGACAGAGAAAGAGGCTTCACTTTATCTACATAAGATTCTCTTTAGCTTCTTCATGCCGAGGTCCTGAAAAGTAGAAATGACCATTCCTGGTGTTTCCAAAAGGAACCCAAAGTGAGCACCTAGAAAAGAAAAAAAAGGGGAAGAAGATGTTTAAAATCATCTCTACCACAAAATCACAATTTATTAAACAATTTCCATGGGCCAGGTACTATTTTAAGTGCTTTTATGTATTACAGTATGCTATGGACTGAATTATGCAAGCCCCCCCCCCACCCCGCCCAAACTCATATTGAAGCCTCAGTGTGACTATATTTGGAGATGGAACCTGGAGCCTTCAAGGAAGTAATTCAGGTCAAATGTGGTCATGAGGGTGGGGTCCTAACCTGAGAGGATTAGTGGCCTCATAAGAAGAAGGGAGAGATTTCTCCCCTGCCCTACATGTGCACCCACTGAGGAAAGGCCACCTGCAGACACAGAGAGAAGGCTGCTGCCTACAAGCCTGGAAGATGGCTCTCACCAGAAACCACCCTGGCTGGACCCTTCATCTTGGACTTCACAGACTCCAGAACTGTAAGAAATACATTTCCATTGTTTAAGCCACTCCGTCAGTGGTATTCTGTTATGGCAGCAGACTAGCACAGTATTTAATCCTTTAAATAATTATTTCCACTTGGTAATACAATCATTGCAATTTTATAGATGAATAAACTGAGATGCAATTTAAAAAGAAGTATGCTACTGTTTATATGAGTTATGAGGTAGAAGCAATATACCCCTTAGTGCAAAAAAAGTTCAAGTTCTCAACAGATACTGTGATATTTTATATTTAGGGTCACTCATGGGCTCTAAAATATTTATTTCGAAACACACCTCAATCAACAAAAATTAAAAGCAACAGGAAAAACTAAAAGCACAACAGTCTTAGCATTTGTTTTTGGTTTGCTCAATTATCTCATGCTAAAAGAAAAGGTAGTTATATTTATACTAGATAAATGTAGCAACATTTTAGGGTCTTTATTCAGTAAATAAATCTATGCCTTTGGACTGTTAGGCAATTAAGGTAGGAAATTCACTCCCTGCTTCTTCAAATATGCTTTTTACTGATGTGAAATGAATGAAGCACATGAACACATACTGTACCAAATACTTTAGTCAAGTTGTTTCATTTAAACCTTCCAGTTACTCTTCACTAGATAAAAACGCAAATGGTTAAAAAGATTAAAGATGATAACTCTGCACCAACTCCAGCTAAGATTGACTAGCAGGTATCAAAACAATCTCCTCCCCAAAACAACTATAAAAGTTGAATAAAACACAAATAAATAAATCGAGGTGGGGGGGAAGCCCAACTTTTTAAAGGTATCAACAAGCAATCAAAGTACTAAGGACATCAGGGGCCACATCTGGAAAGACGTGAAAAATGATGAAGTTATAAGCTGAACAATCTTCACCGCTTTTCTTCTCAAGGCATTTGCCAAAGCTACGTTGTAAGAAGCCAAGACAAAAGAAGCTAAAGGACCAAGCAGAGATTTCAGGAGTCTCATGGTGTTGAGGAGTACCACCCCCCACCAAAAAAAAAACCAGCATTGAGGGCCTGCCAAGAAGGAGAAACTGGTGAACATACCAGGTTTTCTGTTGAGACCCTTGAAGAGGTATGCCCTAGTGCACGGGCTAAACTGAAATGGACAGTGTTTAGAAACACAGCCTAGAATCTTAATGCTAGACTAGATCAAGATGAAAGGAAGGAGGAGAGAAAAACTGTGAGAGAGGATGTATGTATATTGAAAGTTACTGGCCAAAGACTTTCCAAAACTGCCAACAGACATCTAGCCACAGATTCATGAAGCCCTACAAATCCCAAGAAGGAGAAATAGAAAGAAATACACAAGTTTTAATGTGTCATATCATGGTATAATTGCTGAAAACCTACAACAAAAATCTTTAAAAAGACACAATACTTTCAAATGAGTTCAATAAGAATAACAGCTGACATTTCAACAGGAACAATGAAAACAAAACGATAGTAAAATGATATCTTTAGCATGCCAAATGCAATAAATAGCTGGTAACTCAGAACACTATACTTGGTGGGAAAAAATCATTCAAAAATGACTGTGAAATAAAAATGCTTTATAACAAACAAAATCTGAAATAACTGGATTCCAGGAGGAATTCTCAAGCACAAGGGAAAGGCAAGAAACTGCAGGAAAGAATGAAGAGTTCCATAAGGGTACTGACTTTACAAAACAATTATAGGAATACCTCGTGGTGTTTAAAATACAGAGTTAAAATGCATAACAAAAAAGCAGAAGGGATAAATGAATTCAGAGTTCTAAGGTCCTTATACTACCCAGGCCATGCTAAAGCATTAAATTATTATTGATATAAATTATGAATTCATGTCATAATAAAGCAACCACTGAAAGAATAATTTAAAAGCGATAAAAAGGTAATAGAGGAGTTAAAAATATGAAATTCTATTTAAAAATATGATTAACCAAAAAAACTTGAGAACAAAAAGGAGTACATAATAGGTGAGTCAAATAGAAAACAGTAAGATTCAGATATAATCCTCAAAGTCTCGAGAATTACTTACAAATCAAGAGACTAAATAAGCCAAATGAAAACATAGAGTGTACTTACAAGAGACACACATCAAATATAAGGACAGAGAAAAGTTGAAAGAAAAAGAATGGAAAGAACTGTACTGTGCATATTCTAACCAAAAAAGTTCACATAGCTATAAATCAGACAAAAGAGACTTCAAAGAAGTATCACCAAGGATAAAAGAGGGACATTTCATAATGTTAAAAGAGGTGCTCTACCATGAACATATCACAATCCTAATTTTTTATCCAAGCAGTAACGGTTTCAAAATACATAAAGTAGAAACTGACATAATTAAAATGACAAACAGTCTTAGCGGGAGATCAACGTAGTAAATGACAAAACAAGAAAATAAAAATTGACAGGTATAGGAGACTGTATGTTTAAAAACTTGACTCAATTCATGTATGCATCCAGCAACTGCAGCATACATAGTACTTTAAAAAACACATGAACACTTATCCAAATTGACCATATAATGGGCCGTTAAGCAAATCTCGACAAATGTCAAAGGAACCAAACTACACAGAATTCACCCTTTGATCATAGTACAACTAAGAATAAATATTGTTATTGAAAATAATTACACTTTTAAATAACCTGTGAGTCAAAGAAGAAAATATAGGGGAAATTACAAAGTATTTTAAATGGCATGGTTATAAAAATCTGACACATCAAACTTATAGGATGTGGCTCAATCCATGCTCATCCAGGGAAATTTATAATCTTAAGTGCATATATTAGAAAAGAAAAGCAGCTGAAAACTAATTTTCTATGTATCTACCAAAAGAAAAAAAAAAAGGAACAGCAAATTAAACCCAAAGACAGTAAAAGGAAATGAGAGCAAAAATTAAATATATATATATATAAAAAATAGGAAAACAAAATCAAAGTTGGCTTTTTGAAAATACTAATAAAACCTCTAGCAAAACTACTCAATAAAAGAAAAGGCACAGATTACCAGTAACAGGAATAAAAGGGGGAAATCATTACTGATTCTGAGAACTGAAAGGGATAATAATGATGGACTGCTGTCACAGCAAATTGTACATGCCGACAGTTACTTCCTCACTAGAGGAGAAAGGAGTTCTATCTGACTGTCTTCCTGTCTTTGGAGCGGAGCCCTGTACCTGGCACATATCAGAGTCTCAATAAATGTCTGATGACTGATTTAGCTCCCTGAAGGAATCAGAAGGCCCAGGTGGAGCTTTACTTACTCAATAGGCTATAGGGGCTCAGCTGTTCCCTTCTGTGAAGAGTTTTACTCAGATTTACCAATCCTTTGAAAGTGGCATTATTTATGCCTAACACTAAGAGAAAATAAACGACTAAGCTACCATCAAGACTCACACTTGGTCAGGGTGTACCTCCTGAAACGATTATTTACTGTTACTAAAGGTTAATCGTACAAAAGAACAAGAAAGACAACTTTTTTTTCCTTGTCCTCTAGTAACAATTTATCAACGGAATACATTTCTTCTTATCCTGTATGTCCTTTCTTCAACTCCAAAAACTGCGTTTTTATATTTCAGTTGATGGTTTTCAAATTGAAGGGGTGAGTTTCTATCAAAATCACTTGGGGCTATTTTAAACTCCAGAACTGATGGATTTATCACAGAAGGTGTGTGGGGGGGGTGGGGGGTGGGGGAGTTGGGGAGATTGAGGACCACAATTTCAGACCTTTGCTTTAACTATTCAAATGGACATTCATTCACCGAAGTTGCACTGAGCTACCCCTCTGAAGCCGGAGATGAAGACGGCTCCACCTGAAGAGCCAGGGTGTCCACAGCGAGCTCACCGGAGGCAGACGGGCCCCCCGCACGCCAAGTTCAAGGACCGTGCGGAGCAGGTCTCAGTGGGAATGGAGTTCCCCGAGTGGACCAAGTGAGCTCTGAGCGCAGGAACGGGAGAGGCGGCCCCGGATGGCGCGTGTGCCAACCGTGAACCAACCACAACACTGAGTCACAAAAGCTCTACCGCAGGGAAAAACGCTGCCGACGTGTAAAAGCAGAAAAGGAGAGAAGAAAAGGAAGGAACAATTAATTCCAGGGATTTCAGGAAGCTTTCCCAAAGAGGAAATATCATTACAGGATGAGCAGAATTTTGCAAAACAATACAACTAATATTTGGAGTGATCGTTATAGGAGAGACACTGCTCCCTTTATTACCGAGTTTAAACTTGGTGACAACCCCTTTTAGTGAGCATTTTGTTTTCCTTACTATACAGGTAAGGACAGTGAAATACAGAAAAGTTAATTAGCTTGTCCAAGGTTTATGCACAAGGTTGTAAGTGGTGCGGCTAGAGTGGGAACCCATGTTTCTGGCTCTAGAGGCTCAATTTTTTAAACCACTTTTCTAAATAGCTAGTTCTAACAGACATCAGGGAAATGCTAGGGTTCAAGGTTGATGTAGATGATACAAGGCTGATAAGGGCAGGGCAAGACCGTGAAGGGCCTGTGATACCTATTATCCTGTGGACAAATGGAAGGTTTTAAATCAGAGCATCACTGTGATTAGATTCATCTTTTAGAAAGACAGCTAAGGTGATATCCTCAATGTAGAAGGCTTCTCCACCCAGGGAACAAAAACAACAACATCAAAAAACTGAATCACAACATTCTTAATCAGTTCAGTTCAGTTGACTCTCTCAGTCTGACTGTTTGCGACCCCATGAACCACAGCACGCCAGGCCTCCCTGTAAAGTAAAAACAACAACAACAAAATAATAATACTGTCTCCAAACAGTTAGGGCCAATTGTGGGGCGGGGGGGGTTGATGCCACTAAAAATATTAAAATGAGAAGATGATCACAAACTCTTGCATATAAATGTGCATATGGAACAAAACACAGGTTGATGACTGATTTTTGCCTCCTTGGGTTAAGCATTTTTTTTATATTCAAGTCGAACAAGTAACCTACCTCCCATCAGGAACTCAAGAGTCCATGACACGATGGCCTTGGCAAGACAACTCATTTTTTTCTGCCCCTTTTGGTACTTCCTGCTTTAGTTTATGTCAAGAGCTAAGTGGCCTTATCAGTTTAAAGCGCAAAATAAAAACATGAGTCAGCAAACAGAGATTTCCTTCCCTCTTCTCCAAATACAAACATTTCACACTGACAAAGAAGAAAAAGCACTCAACTCGTAAAGAACCCCCAAGAAGTCTTTAAAAAAGGGCAAGATTCGTTCCAGTAGCTTCACTTCTAGAAATTTACACTAAGGAAATATTCTGCACTGAAAACGTAAAACTGTTTTTGCACAATGATTTTCATCAGAGTATTCTTTACTGTAAGGGAAAAACTAAATATCTAAAAATTGGAAAATAGTTAAGGAAGCTGTAGTATAGCCCACTCAAAAGAATGTTATGTAGTCCTTAAAAATTATTTTCATAAAAATGGTAACTTGGAAAAAACCTTAAGCAGAATATAAAACTGTGTATATAGCTTGAACAACTATGTAAATATATAAAAGTATTAACAGTGTCTGGGTCTGGAAGGTTAAGGCCCTCTCGTTCCTACTTGTTAAAACTTCTCAAACATTCTTTAATGAAAATCTATAACTTTAAAAAATTTTAAAAGCCTCTATACACAAATATTTCCAAATGACAAAAAAAAAAAACACCTCAATTCATTAATTCAAGCCACATACAAAGTCTGCTTATAAATCAGATTAGACTTACAGTGTGACCCAATTTGGGATGTAATAAAAATGCAGTTTAAGACAGGGTTCTAAAGTCAGTACCTTTCCCTACGGAGTCTCACTCATGGAAAGGATTTCTGTTAGCACTATCAGAACCAAATGCGAAAAATACTCTTATAATGCTCCTTTTGACATGGCTATTGAATTCTGCAACTTATGTGGTATTTCTAAACGTTAAAAGAAAAAAAGAAAAAAGCTGTAAAATAACTTTAACTGCTGTGTGAACTTGCTCTATATTGAAAGGAACCCTCATTAGCCAATTGCACAAGGGGCATTTTCTTCATCTCTGCCTCATCTAGTAAAGAAACATGTAATTATCCAACTGTGTGAATATCAACAAAATACACTCTCTGCCAGGCAATACCTCAGATCCCAGATTCCCACTGAAAGTTTCAAAGGAAAATTATTCTAGTTTGTATCAGAAGATACGATAAAAAGACATGGGGGTGGGGTGGGGTGGGGGGTTCCAAGCACTACAAATCAAGGAAAGCACGAGAAGGGGGGACAGATGACGGCCAGTCGCCCTCTGCAGCTTCAGACTAGTGCTATTACAATTCGTGCACTGGCTGGAATTCAGTGCACTAGACAAAATAAATGATCCCTTTAAATACTGGAGAATAACTAAATTATTCAACAAAATCAGCATAAAATATAGGTTCCAAAAGCTACTGGGGCAGAAGTATCAAAGACTCCTTCCAGGTACCTTAAAAAAAGCAGATAAATGGTCTATTGTCAGTGAAGCAAGCGACTCACCCCAGCCCCCAACTTCTTGTTCTTTGGTTCATTACTGTCTTAACTCTAATGGTAAAACATCAAGGCATAAAGATCAAAAGAATCAAGGAACTAAAAGTATGGGATATTGATTAACTTCGCTTTCGAACTGTTTAACCGTTGGATAAGTTACTTGAGAAAGAAGACAACTTTGTAAAGACTGTCTTTCTATGAAAAAGTCTGATCCATTTTGCTGGAGAAAGTATTTCCAAGTAACTAAATAAACTGCATTCGTATTTCCTGACATATAGCACCAGCTCTTCTTAAACTGATGAGCTTGTGCTGCTGCTAAGTCGCTTCAGTCGTGTCAGACTCTGTGCGACCACATAGACGGCAGCCCACCAGGCTCCCCCGTCCATAGGATTTTCCAGGCAAGAACACTGGAGTGGGCTGCCATTGCCTTTTCCAGATGACCTTGTGAAGAAACAGAAAAAGACTCCAGTTCTCAAAGAGCTACCGTGGGGCTTTTGAGAAATCATCAGCAAACTATACGATTCCTGCAGTCTAGTAGTTGTCAAGTCTAAATTATTTCACCACACACCTCCCTAGAATGCCATGGAAACGGGAAGTCCCTCAGAAGCGTACTGCATGAAGTGACTGGCAGCTATATTAGTTAGTACTGTGGAAAGGTGTCTCTACCCTAACATCCAATTTTAGACAGGATTCAAGGCCTGATGAGAACTCTTACCTCCCCTGAGATGCTTGAATTAAAACATCAAAAAGGGTCAAAAAGTGAACATACCAGGAAATCTGTAATATAACTTTTCATTACTCCAAAATGGACTATTTTTTCTTTCTTAACCTGCTTTATTTCATTTACTAACGTCAGCCACATACTCCTGCTCAGCTGCGTCTGGCTCTTCGTGACCCCATAGTACTCCATGGGATTTTCCAGGCAGCAACACTGGAGTGAGTTGCCATTTCCTTCTCCATATATACTCCTAACCAAGAGCAAATGCCTCAAAACAAATCATGATTTTCAAGAAGGATAAAACAGACACCCAAACATTCCTGACACTCATAGAAACCACAGAATCACAGACGAGACACTACAGATTTGGGTTGAAAATGCCTAAAAAGATGAAGACCCACAAAGAAAAATATTCCAGAGACTCAATGCTAGAATATATTTTAAATCAGAAAGAGCAACCCATTTAAGCCAAGAATCCAAGAACTGCCATGAGCTTTCCTGGGAAGAGTACAATGGCAAATTCACAGAAAGAAGGGGAGAACCATACCAAACAGGCCTAAATAAAATTAGGCTACAGAATTAATGAAAAGTTATGAAGAACTGGGAAACTACCAAGCTTTGGATAAAGCTAAAATACCTATTACTGAAAAGAAGAACCAAGGACACCCCACAGACTGCCTGAATAGGAAGGCTGAAGCCACACATGCTCACATTTCCAGCTGGAAAACCAACCCTAGGAAGGGTACCAAGGAAAACCAGTAGTGAAGACAGGCAGAGAGAGTACCCCGGAAACACAGAGGACACAATAGGAATGGTGCCAACTCCAAACAGCTCTGCATGAAAGCACCATAGATTATTGATCACACAGTTCCTTAAGGAAAATGTTACACCATTATCCACCATCCAGGCAAACAGGGGAGGAAAAAAAAACTTAAAATTGCTACACAAGTACAATGCCATCCCAATGAGGAAAAAAAAAGAGAGAGAGAGAGAGACGGGTTTTCTCTAGCCATCTCAGTCTCAGAAAAGACCCCAAAGTAAAAATCGTCTATGATTTGATTTCAACAAATCATCTGTTCAAATGTTTCCTTTTCCCGGTTACTCCAACTAGGAACTCACTTTTGAGATACTTGTCCTGTAGGAGAAAATAGGTGAAGTCCCTCTGCATTTCTTTTTCTTATATCAAACAAGCAGCAGTTAGACCTCAACTTCCATTCAACATTTCCCAATTCCAAACAGGTCAAACGCAGCTAAATAAAGCTTGCCACTAATCAAAATGAAGGGGAAAAAAATCCTAGAACAAGAAGAAAGTGCAGATGACTAAAATCTCTATCTTTTTGGCAGACTTGAAGGCACTTTTTAAACCGCCTATTTCTCTGCTCGCAAGCTGGGCTAAAAGGAACTCTACTTTGACTGAGTCCTTAGGGGGGAAATATATATACGTGTGTGTATATATATACATGTATATATATATATAAAAGCTATAAATATACATATTTATAGCTCCTATACAAG
This sequence comes from Cervus canadensis, assembly GCF_019320065.1. NCBI lineage: Eukaryota > Metazoa > Chordata > Mammalia > Artiodactyla > Cervidae > Cervus > Cervus canadensis. The sequence goes on from NC_057386.1 coordinate 71,609,876, forward strand.
AAAGTAATATGAACATCCACTGTAGACCACAGAGGAATTCCGCTGGTCTTGGAACAGCAGCAATGTCCTGTTGTCACAAACACCCAGAAAAGTGAAAGTTGCTCAGTCGTGTCCAACTCTTTGCAACCCCATGGACTATACAGTCCATGGAATTCTCCAGGCCAGAATACCAGAGTGGGTAGCCTTTCCCTTCTCCAGGGGATCTTTCAAACCCAGGGATCAAACCCAGGTCTCCTGCATTGCAGGCAGATTCTTTACCAGCTGAGCCACCAGGGAAGCCCAAACACCCAGAGGACAGATTTAACTTTCCTGAGTTTCTTACTATTAAGCCTGTTTCAGTTACTTCCAAACCTTTTCCCACTTTCTAAATGTGAGATTGATGACAAAGAATAGCTAGTCTGCCTCTTTTTCATTAAAATTTTTTTTTCAGAGATTAATTTTCCAAATCTGGAGAAACTAGGGGGTGAAGGTGGAAGAGAGGACCAGCTCTTGAAAGCTGATTTTCATCATGCAATCATGCAGGTACCGGACACAGGCACCAACAGCCTCTCTTCCAGTCTCTTAGGTGTTATCTGAGGGACAAGCCAGCCAGAGCTGCCGAGATGCGGTCTCTCTCAAAGGAGTGTGAAGTGAGCGGGAATAGCAGGAATCAAAAAGAAAAGGACGAGCTTACCACCTGCCACTTGGAAGTTCACTGCAAGCTGTAATATATCAGCCAAATGATTTCAAAAGCACCATCCTCTCAATGAAAAGGAATCAAGGATTTATGGATGTCACACTTAGATGTGTCTCTAACGATAGCGCTGTAGTTTACATATTCAATTACACTAAGTATGCTCTTCAATATATGTTCATTGTGTTGGAAAATTCTTCAAGACAAGAACTCTTTCTGGTTCTGCTCTGCATACACAAGTCCTTCCATCCTGACAAATTCAGGCTGCTGACAGGGCACCTGATCAATTTTTCTTAGTCACAGATATTCCCTGCAGAATAGTGTCAGTTTGGTTTTGTTTCACCAGATGATACTTGTTTATTAGTTAGGTAGATGCTTAAAGTAGAGTTTCCTCACTGTCCTCAACTTCAAGAAACTTGGCTTATTTCTACATCTCCTTGCCACTTCCCTTCTCCAGAGGATCTTCCTGACCCAGGGATCGAACCCGGCTCTCCGACATTGCAAGCAGGTTCCTTACCGTATGAGTTACAGGGAAGTTCCTAAAAGCTGTATAGCACTCTTTATTCCCCCTGAATGTCCCTCCTCTTTTATGCTTATAATGGAAAACTGTCCTTCTGTACGTGGTAAGCCTTCCAAGATATCCAGGTCGTAACAACCTCACTCTGATAAATCTCTCTGTAGTCACCTCAACTCAAGAACTGTAAAGTTACTGGCTTGCAACTGCTTACTCAAACACTGGAAGAGCAGAGGCATTTTCAAACTTTACTGTCTGTCTACAAGAGGAAAAGGTCTGCAGTAGTTGTCTCTCAGAAAAAAATTTCTTTTGAGTCTTTTAAGTTATCATAAAAGAGCAATTTTATAGCTTGCAAAGAATGCTAAATGTGGTAAATTTCCATTAAGTGACCAGTTATGAATGATTCAATCATTAACAAATGGAAGAAACTATTTTAGTTGGGCTATTACCTTATTGGAAGGATTGTATTGGTAGTTTTCACACTCATACTGACTTTTTATACCAACTTTTCAAGATGCATATCATTATCTCCATTTTACTAATAAACCTGAGGATCAGAGGTTGAGTTTCTTTTTTTCCAGATCATTTTCTAGTAAGCGGTAGTTCTACAGTTTAAACCAGAACAGATACTGAAGTCTATTCATCAGGTTAAAACAATAAGTAATTCAAATACTAAATTCACAGATGAAAACAGAATAGGCCAGAGGAGGAAAAAAACTATCCTTTGTACTTAAACAACAACCCACCAATCCTGCTGTATTTCAGTGTTTGGAACACTGCTGCTCCTGCACCAATCTCACAGGTGCTGTTTATGACCACAAACACGCACATCTGCAGGGGTGAGTGACATACGCGGGGCAGGCCGCCTGCGCCCTCTCCCTATATTTAGATCCTCCAGCTCTGCTCTTAATTGAGTCATTTAATCAGAACCCTCTAAAAGGGAAACACATCCATATTCATCACAGGCATCAAAGGAAACATCTTTACAAGTTATATCCTTTTACAAACCAACATGCGGTCTCACGCCACTCTCCCAATTGTTAACTCCTCCTCTGGGAAGAACGTGGAATTTTATTTCTTTTTATCACTTGAAAAAATCACTTCCCTCCTAATTCAGTAAAACTGGGTGGAGGCCACTTCCTCCACAGGTGAGAGAAATAAAACTTGTTGCTCTGTCATTGTCAGGAATTTTAAAGCGAACCATTTATTTTATGCGCTTGCGAAATGGACACAAAAGGCAGGCAAAATCAGGACCCCGTCTCCAGACTTTCAGATCAGATCCCCACCATGTTTCTGTCATTTTAAGATGTTTCTAAGTGAGAAAACAGGAGCTTCACTTGGAATGAAAAAAGGCAGGTCTAAATGGAAGCTTTCCACTTAGCAGCTGTTCTTTGAATAAAACACCTCTGAGCCTCAATTTGCTTTTCCATGAAATTTTGATTTCACCACCTACCCCACTGGGTTGTTACCAGCCTTAAATAGGAATACGTAAAATTGATTTGAAAATTCTAACATGCTGAGAAATGTAACATATTTACAGAGCGGGTTCACAGTAAGCTAATTTTAATATTCTGTTTACACACAAAGAAAGTTTGTGTCCTAGTTTTTATCTGTCCAGTGAAGTTTGAACTTTGTACAAAGAAAATGATAAAAAGAAAAGCTGATAACCACTGCAGTCATTCAGCTCATTTGACAAACCCCCAGAATATATGAGATACTATTCTTTATTTTTAAATATTTATTTATTTGGTTGCTCCGGGTCTTAGTTGCGGCATATGGGATCTAGTTCCCTGGCCAGGAATCAAACCTAGGCCCCCTATATTAGACACTATTCTAAGCACTGGGTCACAGCACTGAACAAGAGGGAAAAAAAACAGTTTAAAAAAAAAAAAGTTCATGCCTTCATGAGACCTACATTCTAGTGGTCAGGTCATCTCACTGAGAAGGTGATCTTCCCACAGAAGCCTAAAAAGGTGAGGGATGGAGCCAATCTGAGGATGCACATATCAAGCAGAGTGGGAGCAAGGAAGGGCAGAGGCCAAGAGGCAAGAATGTGCCTGAACTGTTCCAGGGGCAGCACGGAGTCCAACACAGCCCGGATGGAGAGAGGAAAGAGGGAGGAGCAGACAGGAGAGCCACTGGGACTCTGGAGCTTTCCCTCTGAACTGAGCTGGGGGCAGAGATGCCAGCGTGGTCCCACCGCCAGCTTCACGGGGTGACTATGGTGTGGGTGGGCTGAGAACAGGCTGAAGGTGGGGGAGCAGGAGGAAGAGGACTGATATAGCGGAGGAAGCAGTAAGGAGACCAGTGAGGAAGCTACAGCAGTTGTAGTGCAAGATGATAAAGGCTGGCATTAGTCCAGCAGAAAGGGTCAGGCCTTGGCCACTGTGGTGGCTCAAATGGTAAAGAATCTGCCTGAGATGCAAAAGGTCGGGATTCAATCCCTGGGTCATGAAGACCCCCTGGAAGAGGAAATGGCAACCGATTCCAGTATTCTTGCCTGGAAAATCCCATGGACCGGGGAGCCTGGAGAGCTATCCAGTCCATGGGGTCACATGACTGAATGATTAACACATTCTGAAGTTATGGCTATGAACAAATACATTTTATGAAGAAAATACCTAACCATAAAGTTGGTGATGTCTGTTTAATTTTTAATTCTGGGGTCTTAAAATCCCATATCATAGCCCTATGAGATGGGGTACCTGAGGTGGGGGTCAAAGGTCACCAGAGAAGTAGCTCAAGAATGATCATGGGAGGCAGAAAGGAAGTGGGTGTGTGTGAGTCAGTCATGTCTGACTCTGTGCGACCCCATGAACTGGAGCCCACCAGGCTTCTCTCAAGAATGATCATGGGAGGCAGAAAGGGAGCGGGGGAGAGAGAGAGAGTGTGTGTGTGTTAGTCACTCAGTCAGGTCTGATTCTGTGTGACTCCATGGACTGTAGCCCACCAGGCTCCTATCCATGGGATTCTCCAGGCAACAATACTGGAGTGGGTTGCCACTTCCTTCTCCAGGGGATCTTCCCGACCCAGGGATTGAACCCATGTCTCTTGTGTCTCCCACACTGCAGGCAGATTCTTTACTGTCTGTGCCACCAAGGTAGCCCCAATGAAGGGAATAAGGACAGTAAATCCTGTAGTAATGAGGGAGGAGGGTGGGGAGTGTGGCACAGTCTGCCATGACAGTCACAGCTAGGTGTTTTTATGGAGGATGCTGGAAGAATGGTCTGAAGCGGGCAGTGGGGAGACCCCCACTCCTGTAGACTCTGTGGTATGAGGGTTATGAGAGAAAACAGCCGGAGAAACAGCTCCCAGGGAAGCAACATCCTCAGATGAGCCTGATCTATGTTCAAGACCATTCACGTAACAAATAACCCAGAGGTCTAACAATAATGGAATGATTAACTTATAGTACATCCGACAAAGATGTTAACTGTTAAAAAAGTGGGGGAAGGACAGCCTTTCATGTCTAACATGGAAAAAAAAAACATATGATAATTGTTCAGTTAAAAAAAAGCTGCAGAACACTACACACAGTACAATCTCATTTTAAAAACTCGAACAGAAACAAAACCTGTACATGTAAAATATATGTGTACCTTGAAAAGCCAGGAAGGAAACAAATCTGAACAAGCAGTTACTTTAGGGAGTGAGCTGGTGGAGAGGAGAGCAGGAGAGCAGACCATTTTTACTTACAACCAATAACTGTTTCCAATTTTAAAGCCCCAATAATAAAAACAAATAAAAACTCAAAGTAGGTTAACAGATTTGTTCTACATGGCCCCAGAAGACAATATTATGACTAACAGGTGGCAAGATTTATCTTTTTATAAAGAAAAAAAAAATCATTGAAAGTGTTTCTGTATAGAAGAGAATTATCACTGAAGTAGGATTTTCACAGAAATGTATTCCTATTTATGGATTTGGGATATATGACCTAATTCTGGGTGAACAGGATATTTGATGGGAATGTACTTTTTTATTAAGCAATTCAACCACATGATCAAAAAACTCAATTTTACAAAATGGCATATTATAACAAAAAATAAGTTTCCTCCCCGTTCTAGTCCCCTTCCCATTAATAATTCAAATCTCCTTCACATTTTTCAATGCATGAACTTTTTTACCAAAGAAATGTTCTGCATTAATCAGATACCTCAAAAGCAATTCAGTCCTGTCCTTTCCCAGTGTGTCAGTCTGTTGTTTGGAAGAATAAAATAACTCCTTAAAATCTAAGTTTACATAACCGCTAAGACAAACATTGAGATCGGCCAGATTTCACTCCCCTTCACAATCAATGACATCTTGTTTTCAATCTGCCAAAAACCCAAGCTGGACTTCATAGGCCTTCACAGAGGAGAAACTGAGCAAAGAGCGGCCGCCCGCTTTACCCCACAGCAAGAGCTCCCTCCAGCTAAGAGCAAAACAGCAGCAGAGGCGCTTGTCTTTCATCGGGTTAGGGAAATAAAGCTGTGGGTACGAGCAGGCGTCACCTACAGATTAGGTGAGACCTGCACCATAAACCTAGGCCTCTTTCGCCTCAGATCAGTTATTTAGTCCAGTTCTACCTAGTAGCCTCCCCAGAGTCAGTTATTTACCAATGGGGATGGAAAAACCCAATAAACAGAGTGCACTTAGAAGGCTTCCGAATGCAAGTTCTCCTCCTCTGTATGCTCAACTTTCTAAGAAACTTTTATTCTCCACTAATTCACTATTTAACTGAACAATTCTGTAAGTGCTTACATAAAGGTACAGCAGGAAAAACTGGGGAGGCTGCAGTTCGCAGCATCACCAGGCTCAGAGCTGTTAAGAGGAGGGGAGGCGTGAAGGGTGGAAGAACCACATCGTCAGGCTGACTGTGATAAGAGTCGCAGGACGTGTTCAGGCTCTGTAATTATCTAAGGGAGGGTGGACAAAAACCTAGGCCAATTCTTCACCACAACTCCATCTCCTGTGCACCCCGGGCTTTCTGTTACTTACCCTGATGCAGAAATCCAAACGAGCTTCAGCTATCAACCATGTGCATCAGTGGGGATGAATTACAGAATGGATAATCCAAAGCAGCCTTAATAAAAATTAACCATTGCTTCTCAAATAGGTATTATGCTTTTACCAAAGAAGCTTTTCATTCCTTAGCACACTTTGCTTAATTACACTAATCATAAAACTATTCTATACTCTGAGAATACAGCAAATTCTAAAGAAATGCCTGTTCAAGATTCTAATATTGCTGTGGAAAATACGTAGACGACAGAGTTAACTATAGTGATTTTATTATATTATAAAAACTTAAAAACCTATTTTGTCACAGGAATCACTCTAATCCTCCTCTCGAATTCATCCTATTGGCAGCAGTCTTAACAGAATATCTGAAATATCCCAGTTCGAAGACTCCATAAACTCTCACCACCCACTTCAAAGGACTGTCATGCCGGTGGTTCTATGGGGAACACCACGCAAGAGTGTATCCATGGTTGCCGTCAATTTCCAAAACAGCTCAAGCATGCAGAGAGAGCAAGAAAATCATTCTGCTATCACCACCACCGCCGCCACAATGAAGCCCCAAGCACTTATACCTATTAACTCTCTTAATCCTTACAGGAATCTCATGACGTAAAGACTGTTTTAGAGATGATGAAACCAAAGTGCAGCAAGGTTAAGGGCTTGCCAAGGCAACCCGTCTACCATCCTGCTTCTCCTGAATAACCTCCTCCTTTGTCTCATGCATAAAGAAGAGGGACTGACAAGCAAGGATTTGCTTAGTTTTATTTTAATCCCTCTAGCTCCTTCCCGCCCCAACTTACTTTTGTTTTTGGTGGTGTTTTCCTTCTTGGTACCTTGCCACTTTCCTAGAATATGGAAAAACCAAGAGTTCTACCAGGGCAGCAAGTATGAGATTAAGTCCATTTTCATCTAAAGAGCCTAAAACAGGGATAAAAAGTTATAACTCAACAAAGACACAAGGCAATTAGCACCATTACTTCACACTAACAGCCCACATATGTGTTTGAGTACTAATATTCTTTTCTTGTGATGAGTCTGTGGAACATTACAATTATACTCCTCTAAAGAAATTCATTTTCTTTACATTCTCACTGATTATTCTTTTTTGTTTGAAATCTAGTTTATTTTTACCAATTACTGTGTAGTGGTTTTTTTCCTCTTTCATATGCCACTTTTTATTGTGTGAAAATATACAAAACATAAATTTTCATTTTAACCATTTTAAGTGTGCACTTTAGTAGCATTAAGTATGTTCACCCCATTAAGCAAGCATCACAATCATCATCTCCAGAATTTTTCAAGGTTTTTTCTTTTTTAAAAAAGTAGAAGCACAGGCTGTATTTTCTTATCCACTCCTAAAAGGGAAACACTTGGGCTATCTCAAACCTTTCCTTTATAAATGATGCTCTAAGAAACAACTTGGGCTTCCCTGGTAGCTCAGCTGGTAAAGAATCTACCTACAATGCAGGAGACCCCAGTTCAATTCCTGGATCAGGAAGATCTGCTAAAGAACAGACAGGCTACCCACTCCAGTAATCCTGGGCTTCCCTGGTGGCTCAGCTGGTTAAGGATTCGCATGCAATGCAGGGGACCTGGGTTCAATCCTTGGGTTGGGAAAATCGCCTGGAGAAGGGAAAGGCTACCCATTCCACTATTTTGGCCTGGTGAATTCCAGGAACCCCCAGGAATTCCAGTCCATGGGGTCACAAAGAGTCGGACATGACTGAGCAACTTTAACTCACTAAGAAATAATATTTTAAAAAATAAGTTTTTAGTAGCCAGCCTCTGTTAAGATTGTAAAGTTTCCTTTCATTCTGATTTCCTCAGAGATTGACTGACTAGATTTTTTTTTTTAATGTTTTCTTCCAGTTTTACTTCAGGTCCTTTACTGAAAATATACACAAAACAGGACAAAAATTACTGGCTCTTTTTTTTTCCACGAGGTTAACACTGTTCCATTCAAGTAAATGGAGAGATGGAAAATAACTAAAGGACTCTGCCAACTATCACATTTTATTCTAGAAAATATTAAGACATGCATTTTAATGGCTCCTACATAGCTGGCAGTCACAATGCTATGGAGAGACGGGGCAAAACGCAGTGCTCTCAACTCGGAGGATCTGGGGGAAGGACAACGACACAGCCAAAGGCAGACAGGTGCGGCGGCGGCAGCGGCCAGGGACACAGCCACGTCTGGGTCCTATCTGCTCCTGGTCCCCTTGGTTCTCCCCTGGCCCAGGGCTTCTCACCCTCGGCGTCACAGGACATCTGGCCAATCCCTAGCCTCTCCCCATGAGATGCTGGTGGTAACAGCGCTGCCCTCCCCACAGCTGTGACGCCCAAGCGCTACTCCAGACTCTGCGGAGGACCCCCGCTCTCCTCCAGGCTCTGCCGACGACCCCCGCTCTCCTCCAGGCTCTGCCGACGACCCCCGCTCTCCTCCAGGCTCTGCCGACGACCCCCGCTCTCCTCCAGGCTTTGCCGACGACCCCCGCTCTCCTTCAGGCTCTGCCGACGACCTCTCCAGGCTACTCTGCCGACGACCCCGCTCTCCTCCAGGCTCTGCCCGACGACCACCTCCAGGCTTCTGCGAACGACCCCCGCTCTCCTTCCAGCTCTGCCGACATCCCCCGCTCTCCTCCAGCAGGCTTTGCCGACGACCCCGCTCTCCTTCAGTGCTCTGCCGACGACCTCTCCAGCTACTCTGCCGACGACCCCCGCTCTCCTCCAGGCTCTGCCAACGACCCCCGCTCTCCTCCAGGCTCTGCCGACGACCCCTCCAGGCTCTGCCGACGACCCCCGCTCTCCTCCAGGCTTTGCCGACGACCCCCGCTCTCCTTCAGGCTCTGCCGACGACCTCTCCAGGCTACTCTGCCGACGACCCCCGCTCT